>NC_045745.1:15680308-15684229 GCF_008692095.1 Etheostoma spectabile | reverse complement strand
TGACCCCAAACTTTTGACCGGTAGAGTATGTCTGTCCACATGAAGCACTCACTACATGGCATTTTGTCATCATAAAGCACTGAGCTGTGGGCTGTTTTTGTATAGGTGTTTTGCAAATAAAGTTTCCGATTATAGTTGGTTGCTCAAATTTACCCTCCTGTCCACTCATTTATCCACATGAATAGTTACATGTATGCAAGATAAGCAGAACGTGTAAGGCCTACGAGTTTACTGTACAGGTTCTTTGTTACAAGGGATAGGTGGTTGCAGTTGATTAAAAGAAATACATTCTTAATGAGGACAATATTGTCTAAACTGTAAACAGAGCAGCGCATTTACGCATGAGGACAGCAGTCAACAGCGTAACTTCTTTGATTATTTCAGAAGCTAAACGTTGAGCTTAAAATTTTTACTTTTACTCCTTACATTTTTTACACAAATATCGGTACTTTCTACTCCTTACATTTTACAAAATTGGCTTGTTACTTTAGTTTTGTACATAAAGGTCGTCTCTCAGGTTTGATTGTGAGTGCATGGCGCGGACACAGAGCCTTTTCTCCATGTCCACTGTAGTTTCTCAGCGTGCTTTCTAGTAACATCTGTCTGGTCCAGTTAGCTTTATCATTCGCAAGGCTACTTTTACTTTTAGTCTTTGAGTAAATTTCCAAGTTCGTTACTTTTACTTGAGTAAAGAAGTTAAATCAGTACTTCTACTTTTGCCAGAGTATTTTTTAAAACAATTATCTGTACTTCTACTTGAGTATGGGACGTGAGTACTTTTGCCATCTCTGACTATCAGTTTTCCACGATAGGCCTATTAGCTGCAGGGACATTACTGTGCGCATGGAAAAGTTTAGTTACTGAAAGCAGCCTCTCTCTTATTACAATAAATCTTTCAAGAAAACACTGATACATCACTAATATACAATATTTAAAAAGCAGTAACCTACAGAGACTGTAGAGATGGAGTGAAAGTAATTAATTTGGGTTTGCGTGGATGATTTATGCTTAATTGATTTGAATGCCATCAGAGCAGATCAGCGCATTCTCACATAATATTTCTACTTTCCCCTCTATGGTCAAAATAATGTGGTTACATCTGTAATGACTTTTAACAAAACATATAGCCTTTATTGAAATAAGCCATGAGGGGCGAACAGGTAAACTTGTTTCAGATGATGCTCTGGGCTAAATAAAACATAATATTTGGTGTGCTGTATACCTTTGGATTCAGTGATCCATTCATTCACAGTTGTGTAAACAAATGCTCACTGTGCTGTTACACGTCGGGGACGAGAACAAAGTTTTTGCATTAACCGGTTTATATAGCCAATTAAACAGTGCCATTAAGTAGGCTACATTATTATCATTAGATGGGTAGCTTTGTCTCACAGAAAATAAATTGTGCAGGATTACGGCTGTCAGCTCCATATTCTGAATATGAACGGCAAACTGGTGATGCGTCGCTTAAAACTTTGCTGCCACAAGGACTTGTGGGATGGCATTATCTCCTTTCCATTTGTAAAGGATGGTCCAGTGTATACTATGCTAAGGGAGGTAACAAAGGAAGCACTGAAGCACTTTTCCTTATCACTTAGACAATTTGAACGGCAGCCTCTTAACTACTTCTGAGTTATTTCACTCCGTTAGGAACCTTCATAAATGAAATTGACTATTCGACCACAGCCAATGGGTTTTTTTTTTAACATAAAAGCATGTAAACATGTTCTAGTAGAAACCCAATACACAAGTATGAACATAAAAACTAGCAGAATATGGGAACTTTAAGCTATCTTAGAGAAAAGTGTTGCATGGAAAACAGAATGTAACTTCTTAAAAAGGAACAATAAAAAAAAAAAGTTGTTTATCCTGTTTTGGTTTCTAATACTTATTTACTAGTGTGTAATACTTAACTATTACTTGAATATGGCATTTTAGAAGTGTTTTTTCTTCTTCCATTGTTATTCTAACGTTCATCAACAACTACATGCACTCATTGTCAAGTCAATATAGATCAAAGTACTAGCTAAACGGATTATGTGTATATACAAAGAAACCAGTGACAGGACAGAACAGAACAAAGAACCCCATCCAGAGGATTAGAATTTGCCTTTTCACCATATATGCAATCACTCTCCTGTCTGTCACAAACCACAAATCCATTTCCAAACACTTAGGGCCTTTACCCATTCCTAATTTTGTACCTCCTCGGCTCCTCCGGCTTGTGACCAAGAACTCGATGTCAATGCTCCTCTATCTTGAAGGATGTCCCAATTCCTAAAATGCATCTTGAGGAGAGAGGATTGTGGAGCAAGGCTTGCCGGAGGAGCTATAACCGAGGACACACTGATGTATCCTCTGTGGAAGACTTTTCACCAGTGGCATACAAACAAAGATTTCTTTGTAAATAGGTTGTTAGGAGAAACGCTTGAGAAAAAGCAGCATAATTGCATTACTAATATGATTTTTATTATTTCAGAAGCTAAAGATTTAGATTCCTATGTTAAGTTTTTAACTACAGTTAGTTTTGCTCCTTAAAATCGCTTAAATTTGCTGCAGTGTCATTACAGCAACTTGTCTATACAGGATTTAAAAAGCAACATACAGGGACTGGTGAGGAAGTGGAATGACCGTGTAGGTTAATAGATAGCTAGTGTTTGTCTGTGTATGTATGTATCTATGTACAGTATGTATGTATGTATGTGCATATATATGTATATATATATATATATATATATATATATATATATATATTAGTGTATGTGTTTGTGTGTTAAATACAAAATAATAAAGTAATAATGTATGACATCCATACATTCTACATTTTACCACGTTGAATTGAATTAAAAGTAAATCTAAAAGTGAGGAACGTCGTCCTGCTCATCTGACAGCGATCATAAAATACAGAACATGACTACACCATGGACAGCTAATTGCAACTGTGCCGCAGGTCAGATTTAATTGATGTTGCTTTAAAATTAAGGCTCCAATGCAAAGATGTCTTATTTAGTTAATTGCCTGTTGTCTCAACTCCTCTGCTCAAATCTCCTCTAGGCGGGATTTAGTCACAAGGAGGGGAGATGAGGAATCACGGATGCACAAACTGGGAATTGGGAAAGGCTTTTGTAGTACACCTGTGCTATCAGGTCAGAAGCAGGTATCCTCGTACCCACAGATAAATTCCAGTAAATTCCTTTGCCTCTGCAACTACGTTTGCCTTGTTTGAACCATTAAACCTTCTTCCTTGTTTCTTTTTTAAAGTAACAAAAAAAATGGAATAAAAAACATACAAATTTAATGGAGCTGCCCTTTCTCCTTTAAAAAAAGTAAACTTTGAAGGATGGTATTTTGCAGCCTTGAGGCAGCAACACCAAAATGTCCTAAGTCAGATGTCCTAAGGGAGATGGTGGTGGAACAGTGACAGAGAAGGGTGATTGTGATTATGTGCCGACTTATTTAAAGCTTTACGAATAAACAAAACCTTAAATCAACTCTGTAAGTGCGAGCCAGTGAAGGAAGGTCAGCACAACACAAATGTGATTCCTCTTTATTTTGCCAAAATGAAGAGTTTTGGACTAGCACACAGTGGATCTCAATAATCCAGATAAGGTGAGACGAAAGCCTGCATAAGTACATGACAAATTTCCAACTGGGACTTTGACCATTGCCCTGAGCTGAAGAAAATTTGAAGGAGCTTTTAAGTTTGTTACATTCAAAAGCAAAATTCCCCCCAAAAAACCCAAAAACATTTGCCACGTGGCTTAGTGCATCGCTGTGGGGACCAAAGTGATCCATTTAAGTCTGTCAGGATCTTGTTCTCATTCTGAGTAAAATAAAATATTTTTACAATCTCTTTTATAAATTCTACGCTTGTTAAAACAAGCCCTGAAATATATAATATTATTATTATTATTATTATTA
>NC_045745.1:15679460-15680298 GCF_008692095.1 Etheostoma spectabile | reverse complement strand
TTATTATTATTATTATTATTATTATTATTATTATAAATTATTATAAAAAACAGAGGAAAGAAATAGAAATAAAATTAATCAATGTGTCCAAAAAGAGGGGGAAATGTAGTTTCATCTGCTCTTTACTCAATTTGCTCCACAGAAACACCACACTGCAAGGGAACAACAATACACCACTCAGTGAGTAATACCAGTTGGCTCCATTCATAGGGGAATGAGGATAAGGCATCAAGTTCGCTCATTCTACAGCAACCAATATCAATGTTTGGATGAGTAAGGCAGGCTTTAACTAGGATCTGTTGCTATTTCCAAGAGTTGTAAGTTAGAAAGTATAGATTAATTCAGGCAAGCAAACTGGAACAAGGCCACCTTCAGGCCAGCGGCCAGAGACAGCTTGACCACTACGCCACCTTTCTAATTCCTCTGTTGTGTAAACAAAGAGAACAAAATAGTGGATAATAACATGCTTTCCTGTAATGTCTTTGTACTAGGGCTGGGCGATAGGGAGGGAATCAGATATCATGATATTCTTGACCAAATACCTCGGTATTGAGGCAATATTCTAGGTTTGGCAATTGGTGCTCTAACAAAATATCTGTAAGTGGAGAAAAGATAAATCTTAAAACAGCTAAAACAGTCAGCTCAGAAAAGTTCAGAAAAAGTACATCACTTTACTGTAATGCAGCCTTTAAAACCAGTAGAAGACAACACTTATGTCATATCACGATATTACGATATTCAAAATCTAAGAGGATATCCAGTCTCACATCACAATATTGATATATTGCCCAGCTCTACTTTGTGCCTCAGGAATAACAGTTATTACACACACACACAC
>NC_045745.1:15654587-15679450 GCF_008692095.1 Etheostoma spectabile | reverse complement strand
ACACACACACACAAACACACACACACACACTTCCCGTGACATCTGACTGATTTCCAACATTTTCTGTCTGCTGCTGGTTTGCATTTAGACATCGAGTTTAAGCCTAATGTGCTGACTGAACATCCCTAATGTGGATTAGCTATGCATGGTGGTGTCTGCCAGGAATCCTTACCTCCCTAACGTGATATGACTAAAACTGCTGCAATGTTTGTGAGTGTGATTGCGCTGACATAAAATCATGCTCTCTAAATAACTATAGCCTTACTAACTATTTTAACTTCCACACTGTGAGGGATTATGAAAGACGCTTAATACTAGTCTGTACAAGTATACTGTACATGTGCATGCAGTAATTGAAAGTGACTTGATTGAATGTATGAATAAAAGTAGTAAAAGAATTACCTAGACCGGTTAGCTTTAAAGTGAAGTCATGATTTAAAGGGACTGGACTGTGTGTTGGATAAGAATGCTGACTGTTCATGCTGAGAGTGCACTTTTGCTAATGAGTGATAGCCAATGATATAAGATTCTAATGATTTACTATAGAGAACTAGTGATCCATAGTAACCTGGTAATTTGTGAGTGGCAGGATATTGATGTAGGTAAGGTAGTAGAGGGTAGGAGTGTCTCAAAAGTTAGTCATGTTTGTGGACATGCTATTTGAATGTACAGTATATGTACAGATGAATGTATATGTACACATGTAAATGTGTTTTTAATATGACTTTATACAAATATGGTTTATGACACTGTATAAAAATCCTGTTAATGACGTCTGTACACTGATCCATCATTGTTTGCCTTCTCAATGACTTCTCAATTTCCTTAAATGCTATTAAATCCAGATTGAGAGAACCTGAAAGGACCTGTTTACATTGTAAATGTTTTTAACTATCTTTGTTGTATAACTTTTATAAATGTAATTGATTGTGTTTTTGCCTGCCTCTTGGCCAGGACTCCCTTGAAAAAGAGGTTTTTAACCACATTCGGGACTTATCTGGTTAAATAAAGGTTAAATAAAAAAAAGTTTAAAAAAAATGACAACACACCATTTAAATTCTCCAATTAGATTGACCTGGGCCTGAAACAATTCCTTGAGTACCTTGAATAATTTGATTACTAAAAATCCTCAAAGCTAAGTTTAATAAATGTTACCAATGTTGTATCACTTACAGTGTTTCCGCACGGATGATTATTACTGTCGCTCACCGGGCTGACACTGGCGCTGCTGGCGACACATGCCATGAAGACTGACGGCGCAGATAACAAAATTAAGAAAGAGAGCAAAAATAGCAAGGGGCTAAAAGAAGATAAAGGCTGGAGAAAACGACAGAAGTGTCCAAAGTTTGGAATCAGTTCAAACGTAATTAAAACAAAAACTCTGTACAGTGTGTCTACTGCAAAATCGAACTAGCTCACCACATTAATAGCACAACGTCAATGGTTCAGCATCTCAAGAGAAAAACTGTAGTCTAACTTAATATTTATTCCACGAAGTGGACCAGACTAAAGTAAATCACAGAGTCGTATGGACGATGAAACTACACCAAACACAACAACTACCAAAAACAAAGACAAGAAAATACATAGTGGTGACCACAATTTGATCAAAAGACCTGATTAACAATCTACTAGCATCAGAGTAACAGAGCTGTGTGAGAATGTAATCAAATATTTAAATTAAAATAGGTTGAGTATAACTAATATTTACATATAGGCCTATATACAGATCAGTCTCAGGTTGAAACTTGTAGTTCTGAAAGTTAAGTTGCACAATTTAAGGTTTAATGTATGCCTTAGTTTGAGGTTGTTATTGCATTTCAGAAAATGTTTGGTTTAAAAACAATGTAATGTGGCACTTAAATGCACTTAATATGTTTAGTTTTTTGAGAGACAATATTGCAAGCAATGTAAGCAATAAAAATGGAGCTTTTTCCGAAAATTAAACCAAACTATATTGTAATATAGAAATGACTTGTATATTATCGTTCTTCAATAAAACAAAAGTATTTCTTATCCAATTACTTTATAATCAATGGAATGATCGGTAGAATACTTGATCACTAAAATAATCGATAGCTGCAGCCCTACGGCTGCCACTATAAATGATTTAGATGCTCAGAGTTTGTGATTAGGACGAACTGCCAAGTTAGTCTGCTGACTTTAATTAAAAGGAGCGTGATTACATACTTTTGTTACATACAGTAATGTATACTGTCTGAGTGCCAATGTCAGTGCTTAGCTAAGGTTTCCCAGACAAACTTGACCCTGAGCCACAGCCTTCAGTGCCAAAATACAAATTACTTCATTCTTGCATATCGACTGAATCGGTGGCTGACAGACAGCATGATTTCCACAGTGATTGTGGCTTGTGATAAGAGCTTGACAGACGGCAACATGTTACAAAACAGTAGCTTTGTTAGTTTGTCTGTACAACTCTATTTCTGTTTCAACATGAAACTATAGTCAAAGTCCCACTACAGCCTTTAAATGCCTCACAGGCATCAGAACATCATTTGAGGGCAATCTTTCGCTCACAGAAAGCATCAAAAGTGTATAACCTACACCTATACCACACTCAGAGATGCAGTCAGCCATCAAAGACAACTGCCCCTGTGCAGCATCGCTGTGTTCATGTGTTATAGCAGTAGTCGCTCGGCAAAAAAGTGAAAATCTTAACAACCTAAATGAGTTCTTTTTTTTTTTTTGAAAAGAAAACTGTTCCAGAGGCATGTAATAGTTTCATTAGATATCATTCCATCTCACATTTTATGTAACAATACATAAAATAATAACTATGTATTTTTTAATCATTCAAAATAAAGATTTCATTTATTCATCTTAAATTCAAATCTGATCTTAAGTTAAATTTTTTTCATTAAAATAAGCTGGAGTTATTTCATATCAAGATATTGTATCAAATAAATACGGAAATGTGAATTCATTTATAGGATTATTTTTTTAACTAATTGGATTAAAACTTCCAGTTAACTTTTTAAACATGCTGTTGCTGGTACGTTCACATGTTTTGAACAAAATCTTTTTCACAGTGTGTAGCAGCCCGCTGCAGTGTCAGTGTATCCGTGTAACAGTCAAGCTGTACCTTTGAAGAAGCAGTCCTTGCTGTGCACCACATAGATCCGTCTTCTCTCCAGGCAG
This sequence comes from Etheostoma spectabile, assembly GCF_008692095.1. Lineage (NCBI taxonomy): Eukaryota > Metazoa > Chordata > Actinopteri > Perciformes > Percidae > Etheostoma > Etheostoma spectabile. The sequence continues at coordinate 15,676,291 of NC_045745.1, read as the reverse complement.
GCGGTGCGGTAAACCTCACAGTGGTTCTCGTAGAACCTGCCGTCTGAGCCACAAACTGGCACAAAGGAGGGCCGGCATTTTTCCTGGCAAACACACTCCGCACGGCCGGTTTCTGCCATCAGCACACACTGTCGACCACGTCCACAGTAAGTCCTACGACAGGGACCTCCGTCTGGATCAGAAAGGGCTGGAAGAGTGAGAGAAATAAGGGTTCATTTAGAAAAGGAGCAAGAGTAAATAAGCAAGTTAGTTCATAGAATCTCAAGAAAAAAAACAAGTTTTACTTGTCTTTATAAGTCCCTGATACAGAGTTATATTGACAAGTATAAGGTAGAGATCAGCCTAAGTTACAAAATGTAAAGAATTAATCCAACTTTCTCATTGGCACAGATCACAAATTTTGCGAGGAGACAGACAAGAGTACTGTGTCCTTGCTGATGCATATCTAGCATAATATAAACTGAAAATAAATGATAAAGCTGCTCACTGAACAGCAACCAGCTAGCACTCTTTGCCACCATCATTCCTGAAAGTCACAATGGAAAATACATTTAGGAGCACATGGAGTGGGCAGTGAAATCTTTCAAAAATTGAAGATGTATCCCTGCCACATGGCTACATAGCCCTACACGTAGGACTGTGAAACTAATGTGTGACTATTTCTCACCAATGGCTGTTCAGTGCTAAACTTTGTTAGGTCTCCAGTGCCCCACATCAGCCTCTAATGAAACTAGGGTTGGGTACCGAACTCCGTACTTTTAAAAATTAACAAAATGTTAATAGTATAAATAGGTATGGAATTATTTTTAGAGTTGAAATTATTTATTTGTTATTACAGAGGGAAAGTAACAACAAAAGGTACCTTTGTATGTTATGATGCATTACCTCAGTTGGTCAATCACAATCAAAACATTTTTTGAAGTAGCAAGACCTAAATCTTAATTAGGACTTTGACAGGAGGAATGAAATGTTGAATCTCAATTCAAAATGTTCAAATAATGGTATGTCATCATTAAAGAAAAAAAAAATCCAGTAAGTAGGACCACTTCTTTCTGTAGAAGCAATTAAAAAATATACAGTATTTGACAATAAATCTACTGCAAGTACAAAAATGTTATTTTCAGATAAATATCTCCTGGTTCATGGAAATCAAACAAGGATTCTATCATTCTGAGCGCATTCTGCATTAGATATGCGAGTACAATAAAACAAAAGAAAACATAAATTACAACAGAGTAACAAGACATAGTTTTAGTAAAATTATGCACCAGAAATGGTAAAAAGCGTAAATTCAAGCCAAACACCTCCAGTCCTGATCACAGTTGTTAGACAGTGCTAACAAGGAAGAAACTTTTTTTAAAACGAAACCTAACTCCCTACAAATCCAACCAGCCAGGTGTCCTTATTAACACCTCTCAGCACTTACTCACACATACATCTGCACATACAAACACACAATATGCATACCTGAGTGTGTAGGTGCACTCAAAATGCAGGTAGAGCTCACACTTTTTGCCTAACTTACGCACACACTCGCGCACACGCGCACACACACACACACACACACACACACGAGTAACAACCACTGTGCTTGTGCCAACTCCTGCCCTACACACGCACAAATGCACATGCCGGCATCCCATCATCACCACTCACTGCCTACGAGACTTCACTTCTTTCCCCTGATTTAATCTAATTGCACTCACAGCGAGCCAAAAAGCTGCTGATCAAGCCAGACGCTCTACCTCGGATTGATCTTTCCTGACTCCATGAGCGTGACCGGGACCCTCCGCCCCTCTCTTGTTGTGATCACACGGTTGGATTCATGGCTCCCATGTGCCTTGAGGTTATTGCAGTAAAAACTACCTGATCAAACAGGTACAAGCAGGGCATCTGGTGCCTCTCAAACCAAGGTGGCAAATGTCAATGGTAATAAGAATTAGAAATAAACATTGAGATGAAACCCTTCCCCAAGTTTACACACTATTCATATGATTGTGAGAAAGCTCAATTAATATTAACAAACAAGAACAACTCCTTCGCAGGCACACTTAGTGCTGATTTCATTGGTAGAGGTGCAACTTCAGTTCACAGTGTATTTGTTAAGAGATTAAAGATGTACAGTATATATATATATATATATATATATATATATATCTGTAAATAAATACATTTTCAAATGAAAAAAAATAATTGTTAATGACTACTTAAGTAAATTGAGTTCTCACCTTTAACCCCTGAACTTCCACACAACACTGCCTCTGCTGTTACAGAATACACAAATGTCAAAATAGGATTACTTTTTTTAAGGACTGAAGCCGTTACAGGCCGGTGGCTGGATGTTTATTGTTTAAAATGTACTGTTCTAAGATTTAAAGGTCCCATGGCATGAAAATTTAACTTGAGGTTTTTTAACATTAATATGCATTCCCCCAGCCTGCCTATGGCCCCCCAGTTGCTAGAAATGGTGACAGGTGTAAACCGAGCCCTGTGTGTTGTGCTCTGATGGGCCAATCTAGAATCTTTCCCCTCATGAGATCATAAGGGGCAAGGTTACCTCCCCTTTCTCCGCTTTGCCTGCCCAGAGAATTTGGCCCGCAAATGAGAAAGAGAGAGACAGAGAAAGAGCCCCCCCCTCCTCCCTCCCCCAAAAGCTACAGACACAGAAATGGAACACACTAAGGAAAGCTCATTGTAGGACTGGCTCTAGTGGCTGTAGTTCTGCACCAAGGTTGAATTTTGGGAAAGAGGCTTCAGATACAGTAGAGGGGACAATTAAGGTCTGTATAAAAGCATCCAAAGAGCAACATGTCATGGGACCTTTAAAAACAAATTGGTGTAAAAGAAAATCTTCACCCCTAATTGGCCCAGTTGAGTTTCATCTTAGCAATCTGTCTCTTTTTACATTTTATGTTAAGAAGCTTTGTTATTTGCCATGGAAACGAGGGTAAATATAAAAAAGGAGGTGACTGTTGGCTGCAGCACTGGGACAAACAAGACACCCCATGACTAAACTCAAAGTCAAGGTAGAGGGAAAACATTAATGTTGTGAAAATGAAACCATAATTATAACAGCTAAATAAGAAATACATACGTAAAAGATAATATATAGTTGCTGCTAGTAATATAACATTTCCGTTATGGGAAACTGTGGAGGATATGATACTGTTCCAAGAATAGAAATACACATCTAAAAGTGACTTGCTTGTCATTGTGTTGATGCTGTTTTAAGGTTGAGTTGGTTAAGATGCTGAGAAGGAGTCAGTTCTACTATCCCTCTGCAGAATAAGGCTAAAACCATATTGGCTTCACTTAGGAGCCCAATCTAAGCTTTTAAAGTGAAAGTGCAGAAAACAGAAATTTAATTTGCCTGCATTATAATCATATCTCAACTCTCAGCATATTCAATAACAGAGGTAATGCAATGTTGTCGGAGAAGAAATGCCCCTAATAATTACATAAGGGCGATTCCAGGGCCGACGCATAGAGGCAAACAATCAGACGCAAAAAAGAACACACATTATTACACTAGCACCCTCCTACTCACTTTGAGGTATCGGTTGCAGGCATGGCTACACTCTTGTGTTCAGTCACTGTCTAATACACAATATCTGAGCTTGCACACACAGGAACACTGTCAAACACAAACACACACGGATACTGCTGAAGCAATTCCATCTATTCAGTCCATCTATCAATTAGTCAATCAACACTATGCTTCATTGACCACAACTTCAATCGTCGATCAACTGTTTAAGTCATTTATCAAGCAAAAACATTTTCTAGGTCCAGCTTTTTATTTTCTTCTTTATTATGTTACATATAATTAAAAAAAGTCTGACCGTACTGTAAGAGATTGTCTCATTCCTCATTGTCAGAGTGGGAATACATAATTGCCACGTTGACATTTTATAGACTAAATGTTAAATCAATTAAACTAATCAGTGCTACACAAAATAAAAAAACACAAGCACAGTCGACAAGTACGTGTAATCTAACCTGACCTGGTAGCAGTGACTACTTCTTTATCATAATTAAGTACTAGGAACCTGCTAGAGAAAGCTGTAGGGTTGTGGGTGTGCCAGGTAACTGCCCCGAGGGGAACATGCATGGGAAGGAGGAGGAGGAGTGGAGTAAGACAGACTCAATTCCTTTTTATCCAGTTTACTAATTGTTCTGTGTGTTTGGGCAAAGCATCTGTGGGAAATGCAAAATAGCCCGGCTCCCTTGCGACCTTGCTGTTCATGTCAAGGTCGGGGACGATTACAAGATGGTTTGTATTCTCCAAGCGTGGGAGATTAAACGCTTAGCAACAACCGTCCGGCAGCAGTTACCCCACTGGTGGCTGTACTTCCTTCCTTCTCTTGTTTTTCCCCTCCCTGCCTCTCCTTTCACTCCATCAACCCCCTCGCCCTTTCCCATTTTGCTCAGAGAAAAGAATACATGAACAGCAGCCATTCGAACAGCACAAACAATACCGCATAAAAGTTCCATCAACAATATACAAGCTGCCTGACATTTAGTTAAGCCCTTCTGCTCCCGTTCATCCTTACTGTAAGTCCTTTGTCTTGTGTTCTCTAGGACCATGTTGGCTGCAATTGTGGCTTGCTAGACGTGGAGGCTAAACGTGTTGTTTGATAATCCTCCCTGTCTAAGCTGCAGGCCCAGTGCACTCTTACAAGTTCAGACACTCTGCGGTGCCAAGACAGTGCTAGGCCGACCATCCAGAGTCAAAGCTTTGCATCCCGTCACTCTAGTCCTTTCTCTTGTATTCTTTGTTGTATTTAGTTGGGCTTGTGTAAATTCTCTGTCTCTTTTCTCTCTTTGTCAATACCCGTCTGTTGTTGAGCTCTGCTGGGCTTTAGGGAAACTGAGACCAAGTATTGTCCACCATAATCAGAGATTTCCAGGACGTTTTGCAAAGAACACTGTCAATAATTGCATGGCAACATAAGCAATTTGCAAAAAATGTAAAGACCATTTGGACTTATCTTTCTGACAATTTTGAACCAACAAAGATAAGTTCCCCATTCATTTCATTGTATGCAAGCCTAAGTGGATGAGAGCATAACTGGAGGCACAGCATGACAGTGTGCCTCACTGACTGCCTTTTTAATTGGTCGGGGAGAAGCTACAATCTTGTTGGTCTTGGTCCTGGCTGTAACATTGTGATGAAGCCATTGGTTTGCCATTGGCTTCAATCTGTACACAATCACATATGCATTGTACAGCCCACTTGCGTAAAGAACAGTGCACAGACACAGTCAGAGAAAAAGAGCGAGTTAATATATGTCACTTCACTCTTGAAGCAACTTATGTCTAAACCCTTGCTCTATTTACAACTAAAATATACCGCAATATATTTATACCTGAGGCTAGACTCCCAAGCTCTTTAAATCCCTTTAACATTTAAAGGCAATCACTACAAAGTCTGTTTATTTTGTATTTAATCCATCTCCACAGAGGGGGAATTTATTGCTTTTGATACATTTTCCTCAGAGACAGAGGGCCACTGCCGAACTTCTTACTAATTAGACTGGAAGAACATTTTTGCCCCGCTGATGTGGGACTCGCTGCCTGCAGCACTACCACGTTTTAACCGCCCCATCGAAACTCAAAAGCCGCATTCACAAACCCTTCAGGATATCAATGTGTGACATTTACAAAAGCGAAGAGTGGACATTTCTTGCCAGCAGACAACTTTTCTTAGATAAAGTTCAACCCCAAAAGTGTCACTGTGCATTGTCTTTTCATTTCACTTGTGTGAGTATAAATGTATGTGTGCATAGTGCGCATGTTTATGGAATACGTGTGTTATGCAGCCCAAGAAAAGCTCTGTCACATCTGCTGATCTTTCAGATCATTCCATTTGCTCTAAAGCAGCTGTAGGTAATTAAATTCAGAGACGCGCCGTCAAACACTGTCTCCCCTGTGCCGCGCAGTCGAACAAAGCACTTCTGACATGCACGCTGAGCTGGAATATCAATGGACAACAACAGCCCTCAGTGAGAGGTGAGGCATGCTGTGGCACACACACAGATAAGAACAAACTGTCCATTTTGCTGCATTGTACCCAAAATGATGTTACTTTCCTGAGCAAACAAACTGGAATACAAATAAACTAAGGTGTGCTGCAGTTTATTTTTTGTTAGGGGTGGGGCTGGGCAATGTGGCCAAAATATTTTATTACAATTTTGGTCATTCCATATCTTGATAATGAGAGATATATATAGATATAGATATATTTAATTAATTGTCCGATATTTCAGTCTGGACCAAAGGATAAACTGATAGACAAGACAGAACGTAAACCTGACGTTGAAACTCTGCGTCTCAACTCCTGACTCACTCTGGATGCTAGAGACGACTACTGCAACACCACTACAAAAAGTACTTTAAAAGATAATTACATTTAACATAAACTTTGTGCCAGAGCTCTTTTTCTCTATTAACCCTTGTGTTTTCTTCCTGCCGACCATGCAACTTTATGGTTTTCTGGGTAAAAATCTTAAATTAAAACTTTTTTTTTTTTCAATGTTTTGGTCGTCTTTATCGACACTTGTTGCTTTCCCCCGATGTTTTAGTCACCTTTTTTCTGGGCTTTTGAAGCTTTTGCAACTTTCTTTTATAAAAAAAATAAATTCAAATGCTATAAAATTGAACAAAACACCCAAATTGAATGAAAGTAATGAACTGATCAGTTATTTCACAAAAGTTTGTTGAAACTATTCATGCTATTTTGTCTGTGAAAATTTAGTTGAAAGAAGGGTCAAATTGACCCGAGGACAACAAAAGGGTTGTGCTGCAAATTGCCGATTACCTCCATGACCTCTGTCTAAATGGCAGGTTAGCCAGTAGCTTGGTGATAGATTTGATGCACACTGAAGCTATTTAAGTCAGCCAAAGTTTTGGTTTTAGTGTATAAAGACAAATGTACTGTTGATGACTGGCATCTAGGCTTGGACATAGTCCGTTCAGACAGCAAACTTAAGTCTACACAGACAGACACTGCCACACACCCTAAGGAAACTAGAAGGTTGAAATCGTGACTATAATGTGGCAAACAAAACACTGGCAGTGGAGAGGCTTTCACTGATTTCTGAAGAGGCATGGCTGATGGCTGAAGCTGAATACTAAAGGATGTAGTCATTGCTGATTAAGTGTACTTGTCACGTCCCTTATTAACACATGCTGACTCGGTTTCCTCCCATGTCTTGATGTTTCTCCAGCTCTCCCCCTCCCATCCAGATTATTGATTGTGAAGGATGCAAATGGAAGAAGTTATCAAGGGAAATGACAAGCTGTTCACTGCTGCCGTTTATGAGGTGTTACTGTGTGTGTTAAGACACATTTAATGTAGTTACTTATTCAGTAATGAGGAGAGTAAAATGGGGAATTTAGTTTGCATTGATGTTTCTACCTTGACAATGTACCCACTATGTGATACTCGTTTTGTTTTCTTTAGCAGTGTACGATAAAATGTCTCACGTGTGTCTGTTTATTATGGTAATGTTGAAGACATTAAATTATGTTAAATTATGACATGTGTGTTTAAGAAGTATAGTGTAAAGATGGTGGAAATTGGTTAGTTGAATAAGAGAAAGCAAAAAACAACATACTGGAAAACATCAAGCTCATTATCACAAAAAAGGCAATTTATTTAAAATTCAGTTAAAATACTGTTTTGGAGACGGGCAGAGAGAATGCTGACTTGGCCTCTATACAGCAAAGGTACTTGGTGTGTGCCTCAAACAAAATGTGACTGGGCACATCTGGCTGGTTCAGCTGATAGACTGGGATCACAAGATCAATACAAGCCTATCTGCAGCCGCGAGACTCAGCTCTATCGAAAGAGCAACCTGGGAGAGCTGGGCTGCTGCTGTTATTTCTACCCGGGGCTCACACATTATCCACTACATACCAGAAAGTTTGGGATAATTTGAGGGTTTGTGGGTAGGTTTGTGTTTGTGATTGGCAAGCAGCTAGGTCACAGACCGTGGCAGGCTCTGAAGATAAAATGTCAAAATACACTATTGGATATTTGGAATCTATCCGATTTGCTGCACCAGGTTTGGGACTTCCATTCTCAGCACATAAGGGCCCTCATTTATCAACCTAACGTAGAAACCAGCGCAGATATGAGCGCAGAAATCTTGAAGAAGGCTTCATGTGGGATTCATGAAGCGTTTGTATTACACCAATCAGAACGTAAGAATGTTTGTACATTAACAAATGCAGCGGCTGGAAACAATCACGCCCTAAAATAGTCTTGGTTTGGAGGCCTCGCCCCTGCTATTTACGACATGGCCAGACGTAATCCGGCTAAGAAGCAGCACCGTTCAGAGGTGGAGATTGAAACCCTGACGTCTCAGTTTAATTTGTAGTAATCTGTGTCCTATTTGGCAGCCTAACAACTGGTATTAGGCTGTAGGAAGAATGCGGAATAGAAAGAGATCACTGATGCGGTCAACAGTGTTGCCGTATTAAATCGGACGCCAGCTGAAGTTTTTTTAATTTATATATCCTTGACATATGTATACTCCTAATAGTATATAAATATATATATATATATATATATATATGCAGGCTTATATTGCAATCTTTTAGGGCTACATGTAGGTGTACCTAAAAGTAAACACACAGTAGCGGAGTTTATGCAGTGGTTTTTTTATTTTACTTGTGTTTTTTTTTTCGCGAGTTAGAGCCAGGCAACAGCTTGAGGGAGAGTGCGTGCCCCCCCCCGTGCTAGACCACCACCCGACCCAGCAGATCGAGGGTCTGGAAGACAAAATATGTCAGTCAATGGCAGAAAGAAATCGTTCACTTGTGGCCATTAACAACACTTTAAAAGACAAACGAAAACCATGTTTTCCTGTATTGAATTTCATTGCTAAACATAACATTACAGTGGGGCTCGAAAGTTTGGGCACCCCAGGTAAAAATTTGTATTAATGTACATGAAGAAACCAAGAAAAGGTTTATAGCATGCACCGCCCCCTTTGGAAAGCTAAGACCTGACAGTGTCATGGATTGTTCTCAGTCATTGTCTGGAAAGACCAGGTGATGTCAATCTTAAGGTTTTAAATGCCCAGGCTCATCTGACCTTGCCCCAACAATCAGCCCCATGGGTTCTTCTAAGCAGTTGCCCAGAAAACTGAAACTGAAAATAGTTGACGCTCACAAAGCAGGAGAAGGCTATAAGAAGATAGCAAAGCGTTTTCAGATGCCAATATCCTCTGTTCAGAATGTAATTAAGAAATGGCAGTTATCAGGAACAGTGGAAGTAAAAGCAAGATCTGGAAGACCAAGAAAAATATTAAACAGAACAGCTCGCAGGAGTATGAGAGAAGCAAGTCAAAACCCACGCTTGACTGCACGATCAATCCAGAAAGATCTGGCAGACACTGGAGTTGTGGTACATCATTTCACTAAAATGAGATACTTGTACAAATATGGTCTTCATGAAAGAGTCATCAGAAGAAATCCTCTTCTACATCCTCACCAAAAAAATCTGCATTTGAAGTTTGCAAATGAACATATAGACACGCCTGTTGCATTGTGGAAACAAGTTCAGTGGACCGATGAGATTAAAATAAAACCTTTTGGCCGGAATGAGCAAAGGTACGTTTGGAGAAGCAAGGGCACAGAATTTAATGAAAAGAACCTCTGTCCAACTGTTAAGCATGGGGGTGGATCAATTGTGCTTTGGCACAAGAAACATTTCACGAGTAGAAAGAAAAATGGATTCAATACAATTTCAGAAAATTTTGGACGCTAACTTGATGCCATCTGTGAAAAAGCTGAAGTTAAATAGAGGATGGCTTCTACAAATGGATAATGATCCTAAACACACCTCAAAATTTAAGGTGGATTACATCAAGAGGCGTGAACTGAAGGTTTTGCCATGGCCTTCACAATCTCCTGACCTCAACATAATTGAAAATCTATGGATAGACCTTAAAAGAGCAGTACGTGACAGACAGCCCAGAAATCTCAAAGAACTGGAAGACTTTGTAAGGACGAATGGGCGAAGATACCTCAAACAAGAATTGAAAGACTCTTGGCTGGCTACAAGAAGCGTTTCCAAGCTGTGATACTTGCCAAAGGGGGCAGTACAAGGTATTAACTCTGCAGGGTGCCCAAACATTTGCAGACGCCATTGTTTTGTTTTCTGTTATTTTGAAAGCGTAAATGATGGAAATAAAATCTAATTTTTTGTGACATATTATAAATATGTCTAATCTGTAATTTGATGCCTTTAGGAGATTTTCCAACTTTTCTTGGCTTCTTTATGCACATTAATACAAATTTTTACCTGGGGTGCCCAAACTCTCGAGCCCCACTGTATACCTTTTGAAAGTGAGGAGTAATATCCTGTCTCCTTGGTATAGCCCCCAGTAGGGGCTGTGCTGGACGCTGCTCTCTGGGCATCGGGTCAACTGGCACCATCACTACATTTATGACCTGTTTTTGACATTGTGCAGAACACCACAGGCTAAAACAATGTTACTGACTTTTTCTGGCGTGTAGAGTAGGGTCCCCTCCCCCTGATGGCCGTGAGCTACGCCCTATTTCATACAAATATTAATTTGTTTATTTATTTATAACCACTGAGCCTATTTCAGGATCAACGTGGGACTGGAGCCAATCCAAGAACTCGCAGAGCACAATTTACAAAAAACAGTTTAAAAATAATGTTACAAATCTAACACAGATGAATTATATTAATGAAATTTAGGAATGAAAAGAGTGTTTATGCAAAAGAACAGCACATTGCGATGGTGAAATGGCTCAACGTGTTTTCTCTGGGCAACTTGGGAGTGCAACTGCCTACAGGGTACGAAAATGAGAGCAGAAAAAAGGCAAAAAAGAACTGGTGAACCATCTGGGAGTAAAAAGCTTTGACAGCATGAGGAAACCACTGTGAGACCAAAGTGAGTTTGAATTCACACTAGGTAGCCGTCAGTCACATGTTCACATTGGTAATGGTATGACAGGTACCTGTTTCTCACTCTGTGGGCTGCACTCCCCAGGGGACTGAACATGATTTGGGAGGGTGGCAGGACTTCCTCTTGTGAAATAATTAATTTTTGATGCAGCCTCCGGGCTTTCCACAATAATTAAGTATGAAGAAGAGCTGAAAATAATTATTTGGTGTTAGAGTCTGACAAGCTGGGTGAGCTCAAGTCTCGTTGAAAGCTGCAAGGGCATGTCTTTATTTATTTTTTCTCTGTTTCTCCTTCTCTTTCAGGTGGAAGCGTTAACCACTCTACCACTTAGCTAAATGTACTTACATTGTGAAACAACTTATTTCATCCCCCTTTTTTAAGGAAATACTTATTTCAGATTCAGAATTACTTAATTCATTAATTAAATTACATGCTAAGATGTATGCAAGAGGTTGTTTTGTCATTTTCATAGATCCAAACATTCATACAGCATAAATCTAAACTCACACTGAATATAAAGTAACCTAGGTTGCATGCTTTGTTCATTAAAACTGTCAATTTTAAGCAAGTGAAAATTGCATACCATCTGCTCCAACTCCAGATGGATCAAAGTTCTAGTGTGCTTTGCTGTACCTTAGCTGACTTTGTGTAGGTTTGTATGCAAGGGTGTCTAAGTGTTGACATGTATACAAGTACACTTAAAAAAGACACACACAGCTGCCTGTGATTGATCTCTGAAACTCAGAGAAGCTGGATCACACAGTCTGCGTTATTATTTTCTACAATTTTATTGCTACGGCAGCTACAACTACAGTAAGGCTACAGTAATAAAGGGCTTGAGCATCAGTCCTCTTCAGCTGCCACCCTCATATTTCCACATTAATGCCAGCACCGCCAAGGATGAAATAAGCTCTCAAGATGTATTTTCTGCAGTAGGTTTGAGCAAGCATGTGGGTGTGGAAAATATCATCTCTCCTGGAACAAAAAATCCCTTCTCATTTCAGGAGTATGTAGTGTACAAATAGAAAGTGTTTGGTAAGAAAAAAAAGGTCCCTCTCGTGTCCTGTACACAAGTCTTTGGAGCCGTATGATCTCAATCTTCAAGGCCTAAATTAAATTTTGATCTGTGTTTGTGTGTCTGCAAATGTGCATGTATGTGCGTGAGACAGACTGAAGCCCAAAACAGAATGTACCACTCATTTTTTGGGTAAAAATGTTTGGTTTCCCTTATTAAAAAATACAGTTTTTCCTTAGCTGTAAAATGCATGTTATGCTCCCACTTCAATCCATCCCTGTTTATTATCAACAACATCTTAATCCCTTCTATACAACTGCAGTCTCATCGTGCTCTCCCATGTCGCTATTTATCTCTCTATTTATACATCTCTGTAGAGAATAGACTGTATTTCTGCTGACACCACACCGGCACCTCCCTCCCTGCAGGGCTCTGGAAGAACAGAAACCAAGCGCCCCCAATGGCCCTGCTCCCACAGCCAAGATGACTAATAGCCCCCGCAGGGCGAGAGGCTGCAGAGGTGAGGCGCAAAGGTGAGAGAGAGAGAAGATCAAGAGGCTATGTTGTCTCACATGGCTTGTAAAAGCTTCCTCTGTTGGGTGGGCTTTGGCTGATTGATGCTCTATTCACACAGAGATATTGTTGTGAATCAAATCCTTTGTGTCCATTTAGAGGGGCAGAATATTACTGGCCACAGCAGGATGCTTATCAAAGAGTCTTATCACTGAGGTATCAGATTAAGAAAAGAAGAAAAATATATTCTCTTTACTGAGTGTTATACACTAAATGGACTGCAGCATAGTTCCATACTGTACATGGTTCTGTTGTGTGTTAGAGATGTACGGAGTTAATTTAGAATTTACTGATAACATAACAAGAATGCATCTGTGTATTGCGCACCAACACTATACTCTGTCAAGACTCGGCTGTTGCAAGCACGACAATGGAAATCACTTCTTTCAAAAAGAAGCTGATCTGAGTCTTGGCTGGGCACTCTATAGTTATTTAACAAACATTATTTAAACAACAGTACAACAGTGTATTTTTTAAGGCTATTTTCAGTGAACGATGACTACACATTTATTGCTGTAGTGTGTACGGAACGACCTAGACCTAAAATAGAAAGCTCATTGATGTGTTTTTAACAACATCTGAAGCTCTATAGCACAGAGGAATAAGATATATCAGGCTGTGGATGTACCGTCAATACTTGCTGATGGAATCAATTCCTTGTTGATTTTGGTCTTTCGTGGTTTTTGTTGATTTTGGTATTGCGTAGCTTATGTGCTGTTTGCTTTAATAACACATTGCTCTTGTATGTTTGTGGATCAAGGTTGTTTTAGCAAATACTTTTTAGGTCAATATACTCAATTGGTTCTCAGCCTGCAATAAGCTTTAAAAGACAATCTAGGTGATGGACTATATGCACATCCAATGCACGGCTGTACAGCATGTCAGCTGCACTTTAAACTTGAAGTAAAGTGAAGCCAACAGGCTCCTTTCCTATAAGTGACTTTACTTCCTGTAGTCTGGCAATGTAAATTGCAACAAAAGGAATTCAAAAAAAATTTGATACCTGCACATTACAGTAAAAGTGTGGTTGATAAGAGATACATCATTGTAGTTAAATAATTTGCCGTGACAGTGTTTTCAAAAGCTTCTATGCAAGACAAAACATAATTTTGCATCTACAAGATTAAAAAAAAAAGATTGAGAAACTCTGTCCGAGAAATACATTATGTTTCCAACCACCATTAGCATAAGATGATTATTATTAAGGGGAAGTCTTGGCAGGCATGGAAGATTCAGACAAGATTAAAATCCCAGATGATCTGCACTATTATTACAAATCACTGGGCATCCCCAGGTACTATTAGTTGTTATGAATGCAGCTTTTCACTTCACATCACCTAAATTCTTGCACTTACATTGCCAGTTGATGGGGTGGAGGATAATATGCATGCTGAATTACTGTGTGAAACGTGTGCAAATATAATGTAGTAAATCCCCTATTGTATTTTTACATGTCTTTGTGCTTGTATAAATATACAAAAAATATACAGTATTTCACAAAAATTAGTACACCCCTCCCATTTTTGTAAATATTTCATTATATCTTTTCATGGCTCAACACTGAAGAAATGACACGTTGCTACAATGTAAAGTATGGTGAATGTACAGCTTGTATAACAGTGTAAATGTGCTGCCCCCTCAAAATAACTCAACACAGCCATTAATGTCTAAACCTCTGGCAACAAAAGTGAGTACACCCCTAGGTGAAAATGTCCAAATTGGGCCTAATTAGCCATTTCCCTCCCCGGTGTCATGTGAGTTGTTAGTGTTACAAAGTCTGATGTGTAAACAGGGAAGGAGGAAGGTGTGTTAAATTTGGTGTTATCGCTCTCACACTGGTCACTGGAAGTTCAACATGGCACCTCATGGCAAAGAACTCTGAAGATCTAAAAAAAAATATTTTTGCTCTACATAAAGATGGCCTTGGCTGTAAGAATATTGCCAACACCCTGAAACTGAAACTGGTGGCCAAGACCATACAGCGGTTTACCAGGACAGATTCCACTCAGAACAGGCCTCGCCATGATTGATCAGTGCACACGCTTAGTGCCATATCCAGAGGTCGTCTTTGGGAAATAGACGTATGAGTGCTGCCAGCATTGCTGCTGAGGGGGTGGGGGGTCAGCCTGTCAGTGCACAGAACATACGCCGCTGCATCAAATTGGTCTACATGGCTGTCGTCCCCGAAGGAAGCATCTTTTAAAGATTATGCACAAGAAAGCCCGCAAACAGTTTGTTGAAGACTAGCAGGCTTGGATTACTGGAACCATGTCCTGTGGTCTAATGAGACCAAAATAAACTTAAATAAATTTGGTTCAGATGGTATCAAGCGTGTGTGGTGGCAAGCAGGTGAGGATTACAATGACAAGTGTCTCTTGACTACAGTCAACCATGATGGTGGGAGTGTCATGGTCTGGGGCTGCATGAGTGCTGCCGGCACTGGGCTAGGGTTTATTGAGGAAACTGTGAATGCATGCAAACATGTACTGTGACATACTGAAGCGGAGCACGATCCCCTCCCTTTGGAGACTGGGCCACAGTTCAGTATTCCAACATGATAACGACCCCAAAACACACTTTTGAAATGACCACTGCCTTGCTAAAGAAGCTGACTGTAAAGGTGATGGACTGGCCAAGCACGTCTCCAGACCTAAACCCTATTGAGCATCTGCGTGGCATCCTCAAACGGAAGATGGAGACGCGCAAGGTCTCTAACATCCACCAGCTCGTGATGTCATCATGGAGTAATGGAATAGGAGTCCAGTGGCAACCTGTGAAGCTCTGGTGAACTCCATGCCCAAGAGGGTTATGACAGTGCTGGAAAATATTGGTGGCCAAACAAATATTGACACTATGGGCCCGATTTAGACATTTTCACTTAGGGGTGTACTCTCTTTTGCCGCCAGCGGTTTACACCTTAATGGCTGTGTGTTGAGTTATTTGGAGGGGACAGCACATTTAAACAAGCTGTAAAGTCACTACTCTACATTGCAGCAACGTCATTTCTTCAGTGTTGTCCCATAATAAGTTAAAATTAAATATTAACCAAAATATAAAGGGGTGTACTCACTTTTACAAACAAATACAATGTTCATCAACTTGTTGGTGTTTCGTCATTTGTCATTGAGGTTTGAGATGGTTATACATTGCAGTGGAGCAAGATTGTAATACAGTGAAGAGAGTGCAGTGCTTAAAATGTATCTGGATACTAAAGAGAGGCGATGAACTGAAAACAACTACAGGGAACAAGTAGCTGATAAACCTGGCTCCGGTTCATATACATATGCAATTACTGAGGCAGCATTATTCTGATGTTAATGGTATTGGACTCAGTCATCATATACAGTATCTGACAATAAAGTAGTAAGTGGGACTTGCTTGCTTGTTTGTTTGCACTAACCTTACCAATGTATTGGTAAAGAAATGTTTTCAGAGTTGTTATGCAGTACATTCAATTGCCTGTAGCTTTACACTCTTATGCAGAAACAGCTTGTGTGGCCTTTTATAAATCTCAATCAGCAACAATGTTGTAACTTCAATTGGCCAATAACACCATGCTGAAACAAACTAAAGAATGTTCAAGGATGTGATTTGGTTGTGCAATCAATAATATGATAACTTAGTTTAGTCGACTGATTTTGCTGAAGTCAGGCCGAGTGTTACATATCTGTCTACTTGTTATGTCCATTATATTGCAGAAGAAAGAGAAAAATCCAATTACATGAATAATGAGTCAGACATTATATCACAAGGAGGTTTAATCAGCCTGATCCAATTAAGCACAGACAAATTTGGCTCTGTGAAACTGAGGTGAGGATGTTGCAAAGTGATGTAAAGAGACAATGACTAATTTGTGGGAAAGAAGAGAAAAGCTGCTTTACATAGCCTTTGCATAAGCCAAAACAATTTATTACATATGATGGTAGACCTTTATTAAATTTGGTGGGGTTATTAAAGGGCTCACTGTGAGGGTTTCCTCAGAAATAACCACTGAGTTGTCTTTTTGTGGTTATGATGAAATCTTTTGGTACACAGACTTCACAGATTTCCGGTAAGAAAAATAAGAGATGGGTGGCATAAACTTAGAGATACAAAACCACAGGATGACACAGAGAGAGAAGATTCAACTTGGAAATATAAGCCCCCCAAGCAAGATGAGAGGGAATCTGAATGGCTGCATAGGCCTTTTTTTAAGTCAGCCTAAAGGAAATCTATTACTTAAATGACCAGTGTATTAGGGCTGATCCTAATGCTTTGAAACCTTGCCCGTTTATTATTGAACCTTTATTAACCAGGTAAGTCGATTAAGAACAAATTCTCATTTGCAACAACGACTTGTCACTTTCACACAGAGCAGCTCCACTGGAGCGGTTGGGGTTAAGGGCCTTGCTCAAGGGCACCCCAGCAATGGTGTGTGTGGTTTGTGTGTGTGTGTGTGTGTGTGTGGGTGTGTGGGTGGTGTGGGGAGACTTAAAGGGAGCGCAGGAGATCAATAGACATACAGAACATGTCGCATTCGGTTTCTGCTTGACTGCTTTTTTATGGTGGATAGTTCAAAAATATTTAGGCTTTGCTATGATTTTATGTGAGTGCTCTTATTAGAGCCCCGAGCTCCTCACTCAGCCCTGGCAAAAGCAAAGTCCACCAGAGACGGAGACACGTGTTTTTTGCATCATAAAATCAAGTTAGGTACACCAAATTATAAAAGAGCACAGTTTATATATATATATATATATATATATATATATATATATATATATTTATATATGATACCCTTTTGACTGCACTATGAAAGGGATATTAAATGCACACCTGATGCTTTTCAAGAGAATAGTCATAGCCATGACCAACACTAACCCCAGCTCACACCTGATAAAGACAATGCCAAACTAGACACATTAAGACAAAGCCAAAAAAGGAACAGCCCAGAATTAGAAGCTCTGAATAATACATTAACACATTTCCCCTCTTATACAACTGACAGGTCTAATGTTTAAATGATGATATGCCTCAAGGTACCAAAGAGGCATCATGAAGAAAAAAGTCTGATTTGTAATTTTCTTTTTGGGTTTAGATCATCAGAATAATTGTTTCTTTCCATTTTAAGAGTGAAGCATGCATACACATGAACAGAAAGCACCCACCAGACACAACCCTGGCAATAAAGAAAGCTAATGTATAAATAAAAAAGAGCAACCGCCATCTAAAATAGCTCTGACCGATGTCTGCCCAGAGAGAGACGTTCAGTGAGCGATCTCATCAGTGCTGCTGTCGGGTCTGTTCAGTGGTCAGGAGAGCCGCTGTGGTGTTGACAGCTGGCTGTCATTACTCCACAAGTGAGGGGAGACAGCAGGACAGGAGGAAAAAAGAGACAGCAAACAAAAAGGAAGGGAGCAGGGAGGTGGCAGGAGAGGGACAAGATGAGGGGCCTGAGGAAAAACAAGTGAAGCAAGGAGAAGGAGAAAAAGAGAAACGTAAAGTGACCTCTTGACCTTGTTGGATTTGGGCCAATAACCTAATTCTGTGCTGGGTTCATTTTTTGTCGGTTCCACTTTTTATTTCTCCTTACATTAAAAGAAAGTGACATATGCCTCGTCTACTAACGTTCCTAATTTAGGCCTCATTACTTTGTTCCATCGTAATTTCACTGGGTATCTCAGAAACGATTTTAACCAAATTTAATTGTGCAGGTCACAATTTTTAGCAGGGGTTTAACATTTTCACAACTTTTCTCCATTCCCCATGATATCCAAGCTAGAAAGAAAATCGATTATAGAACAAAAACCATGATTTTAACGTAGATTTGGATTAAGATGCGGAATACGACATTGTGTACTACTACAATAATATGCGTTGAAGATTGTGGAGTATAAACTCCTGAGTGCTTTCTACTTAGCACCTTTCATATGCAACTCAAAATGCTTTTACATTTAATTGTTTAAATGTTACATTTTACACTTTAACTGCAAGTCCTCACGCCTTCACTACCTGTTTTCATTTCACACATACCTATTTGTATGCAAATTATTTTAATGAAATATGAACAAAGTGCTTACTTTTAGGCCCTGCATCCAAAAGTTTGTCAAATTGCTAAAATACGTGTAGCATAACGAGTACTCTAAACTGTATACACTAGTTTGAGATGGCAAATAAAAGAAACAGAAAAGGAATTAGGTATGATGGCTTCAACACCATTAAAATATCACTATAATTGGCGTCTCTCACTTCCAGACGGCGTACTATAACCGGAATTTGACTTATGCAGACAACAATGTTAAATTAGAAAAAAATTTCAAATTACAAAAAGAGAAGAAGAAAATGAAATGAGGGGAGATGAGGAGGACACAGAGCTGAAGTGACATAGGTGAGAGGTGGGATAAATGTGGATAAATATCAGAAGCAAAAGGGAGGCTGAGATGAATTACAAAGCAGTAGGAAGAGAAAGACAAATAGTTGAGGACGGAAGGAGAAAAAGATAAGACTAAAGGGTGCTGCAGGAGGAAGGGAGGTGCGCAAGATGAAAGGAAGGGAGGGAGCAGGAACAATGAGACAGGGAGTAAGTGGAATCGGGGAGGGATGACTTTTGGACAGCTGGAGAAATAACTAAAGGCCAAGCATCTGAGGGACCACCACTGAGCGGTCAATGTGTGTGTCTGTGTGTTTTGACCATGTTTGCGAGTATGAAGCATGATGTGGAGACAGAGAGAGATAGTGAGTGGTGACAGGGGAGTTTGAGAGTGAGAGAGGAAGACCAATAAAAGAGAGAAAATTTAAAAGAGAGAGACATGAACAAAGACACAGAGAGAGAGAGAGAGAGAGAGAGAGAGAGGGAGAGGGAGAGGTGGATTAGGCCCAATGTGTTGAGGATTAGGGATTTAGGGCTTGTTGGAACAGCCAGTGTGTTTACATGAAGCAAGAAATATGCATCTTGCCTGGAGATATGGGTATTCTTTGAGTTTAAGTTGGGTTTAGATTTAGCAGTAGATTTGAGTGAGGGAATACTGTTAACACAAGCAGAATACTCCATATGACTTGTTTTGGTGGAAATGCCGAGGGCATTGTTTGTGCTGACTTAAAACTGTGACTGCAAAGTCTAAACCATAAAAGAAAGAATACAATAGTTATTTTGAGATAGATTTTGTTTAACAACCATTTGCACATATTCACCAATAGAGAAAATATGTTAAACGCGACACAGGATGCACAAGAAAAGAAGGTAGAAGTTAAAAATAAAGAATGAAATGCCAAAGCCTTTACTTGTGCTTCCGTTTGTTTTGGAGAACAAAATGAAGCGGAATTTGGTTTCTTTAAAACCTGGTGCTTGTGTGATGAGTTCACAGAGGGGGCATGACGGGAACACTCAGCTTCAATCAGATCACAATCCATAATAGATGGCCATGTAAATATCTTATAAGGGAGGGCTATGGAGAATATGACTTCGCACTCAGGAACACACACATGCATGGACACACACGCACACACAAAGAACCACAAGCGCAGACAGCAGAACCACAGAGAGCAGACATCCCTCACTGTCATGCAAGAAGAAGAAAAAAAGAGTGTATTTATCGAATATTCATGCCCTATCTTAATGGATCTTTTGTCTAAATGCTGTTTTGTTTTTTGCTGTTGTCTGTGTGCATGCCTAACAAAAACAGGATAACTTGTAAATGACCCATGTTTGCTTCTGATTGCGATTTTCCTGAAAAACACATAAAAACAATTGTTCCATTGGTCTTACTTTATCAGTGTTAATATTGAAAAGTAAATATTGTTGGCAAAAATGCAATAAATTATTCTTCTGTAAACTCAGCAAACTGTAACCGCAAACACTTTGTTAGATACTGTCTTGTGAAGGGAAGAACACAAACGTACGAGTACACACATGATCTTGAACAGTCCCACTCTTTTGCAGAGCTCTGAGAGAGATATCGTCACGGTCATGGTCCTGTGGTTTTACTGGCGAGGCCATTGGTAGGGTTTAGGACATCACTGTGTTTGATATTCAAGTTGTAAATGAGGCATACTGGTCGAAATTTTGTCAATACTGAAAAATACTAGTTTGGACCTTAACAAAAGGAACAAGGCCAGCTTTATATATTTAATAAACATAAAGTTCCTTTGTGCATGTAAATTAGGTGGAACTGAATATCTAGGCATTGTAAAGCCATTTTTGATCTGGTCATTTCGTTATAAACTTGTTTTTTGGCAGTCCCACAGCTATCAATTCATTTCCTTTATTTTTAACCATTTTTCTCTTTGCATTTGGGGAAAAACAAAAGCGCCAAAAAGCATGTTAATTTAATAATGGATTCAGCTGAAAAAAATGTTCCAAACCAGTGAAGGTGAAACATGCTCCCATTAACAAATGTGGAAAACTGTCTGTTACAAAAGAAAATTCATTCAAACGTCAACCACACTTACAAACTTTAAATATAGACACAGGCACACAGTCACACACACTGTCCGTCTTTTCACTTACAAGCCCATTATTTTGTAACATGGAAGTTTGGCTCCTTTGAGAGTCTGTTCTGTCTGGGTGGTGATGATATTATGAGTGCCGATGCAGCGCTAAGCCCTGCAACGCCCCACAGGGGAGCACTAAAAGCAAACCCTGACCCTGTTGATTATCAATAATTCAACAGAAATCAGGGTTAGAATAAGTGCAGCGCCAAACGACACATCATACAGCATGCAGAGGAGACGATGGCCTCCACCATCATAAAGTTTGCATAAGGCCCAAGCCGACCAGTTAGCAATACACAATGCTGAACATTAGCTCCATTACGTCGAAAAAATGAAGGCTGATGGGACGAATGTGGGGGGATAAAGTGGTGGTGAGTCATCAACCACTCTGGGTCTCCACTGAGACCCACCTGGCATTTAAAAAAATTGAGCTAGACTCCACCATAGTGGATACAGGAGGCCATCAGTGGCTGGTGGCCCAGCCTTCTGACTGGCCTGCTGGGAAGAGAGCCATGTCTGTATGGAAACAAACCGACTCAAAAAGAAAAGGATTGCTTTGGGAGAGATTAGTCTGAGAACGATGGACAAACGAAAAAAGGGTACAAGTAAAGAGAAAACCAAGAGAAATACATACCAAACAGAGCCTTGTTTGTATGTCCGAATTATCTACCCCTTCCACTTAAAGAACCATTTTGGGCTTT
>NC_045745.1:15653598-15654577 GCF_008692095.1 Etheostoma spectabile | reverse complement strand
CTATCAAAGGACACCTGTGGTATGGAAGCAAAAGATGGTTTATAAATTAAACTACCCCTGAACTGTGATTATAGGGAATACATGATGTTGGAGGATTATTCCACTGGTCAACTCACTTTTTTCTTCTTCTTTTTTTTTTACGATGACCCTATTACATACAGTATCAAGTAAGATTTATCCTCCAAGTATTGAAATAATGCTTACAGAGTGTATGTCAAAATGTCAGCATTAAGCATTTGAGCATAAAAAAACTAAAAAAAATCAACAGGGCACACCTGCAAGGGTTTTCTGTATATCATAAAAAGACTTCACATATAAAATATCAATAGATGATGTTGAACCTTTGACTCCGTGTTTGTCAACTATGTAACATTAAGTCATTTTTCCCTTAACAAGGCAAACTATAACATGCGAGTAAAAAATAAATGCCTATTTTGTGTGAGCAAAATAGTTAAAATGAAACTGGATTCAAGATGACCTCTGCGGTGATTTACATTAAACAGGTGACTGAGATTTGCATTTTTATGGGGTTCCCATGGCCTTCTTTTGCCCTTTACTCTCTTTGAACAGGGAGCGAGGAGATAGGGATGTTAATTATGGGCCACGAGGACCACAATGGGAATATCTCAATGGCTTTATTGTGTTATCCCAGATAGGTTTTAATTGAATTATGGACACAATGTAATGGTGGGAGCCTGTGTAAAGGGGAATGCTGAACGTGAATGTGTTCCCTTTTTAAAACAGTCAAATGAACCCAATTAATCATAGTAACAATGTTAACTTTATATGTTTATGTATATATGTATGTATGATAAATGAAAAATGATTCAAATAATGCAGCATTAACAGCATGAAAAGCGTCATATTTGTAGGTCAGTAAAAAAGTAGTCTCACATTGTCAGACCTCTCTCCACAGCGCACAAGTAGTTTTAGTTTTAGTTCAACCGAAAACTCAGATTGGACAGATAGTCTAGCTAGC
>NC_045745.1:15652542-15653588 GCF_008692095.1 Etheostoma spectabile | reverse complement strand
CACCCTGCAGAGATCTGAGGAGCAGTTAACCATTGTCCTCCTAAACTGACCAGAGTTTAAAATGCCAAGAAAGCGGAATGTAACAAACATTTGGCCAAAGTGAAAGACATCCGGCGGAATATCCAGCGATATAGACTAGTAAAAATGTAGATGAGGTGAAATATTTTAGGAACCAACCATAGACGTAATACTGAAGTTGTTTCCCTTCTGACAGCAGTCCAAAACAATTACACTATTAATTATTGTTATATTATATTACTAATTATATATTATAAAAGGGACCAAAATACAGCCTGACTTTGCATGCATGTGTAAAACCTTTTTCAACTGGGTTCTTTGAAAATGTAATCAAAAATAGATGCAGAAATAATAATGAAAAAATGAATAAAAACTTGCATCATCCGAAACATGTTTGGTCATATTCTATATCACTGACAAATGTGTTGCAATAACTGCTATTAATATTCATTAGTGCAACTTTGTAGCTGGCAAGGCTTCAAACTGACAGCAGCGAGTTGATCCACTTATCTGCCTCAACTTCATCAATGTTTTTATCAGCTGCTTGGGAGGTAAAAATTGTCCTCAAAAGGAAATCTAAGATGCAAATGTGTTCAAAGATAGTGTATGAAGGCATTTAGTTGTTTTTTTTAACTTAACTTTTTAACAAATGTCAGATGATGATCCTCTCGACATTCTCTAGCAAATCGTAAAGAAAAAGACAAAAGGGAAGAAAAAAAGGGAATAAAGCAGGCATAGAAATCCAGTCACTTGAGGCTGCATGGATACAGCTTTCAGGGCTTGGGGAACAAACACATATACCATCACACATCCATTCTTAAACATAACAAAACAAGGCATAAACAAAGACAGCGATACATATTAAGACTACAAAACACAAATGCAGCCACGCACACACAGGAGCTCATAAACATATGGAAAATGCAGAAGCATAAACCAAGACTTTCATTTCTCAACACCACAGAGTCCCTGGGCCACTGGCACAGAAAGAGAGAGAGAGAGAGAGAGAGAGAGAGAGAGAGAGAGAG
>NC_045745.1:15648974-15652525 GCF_008692095.1 Etheostoma spectabile | reverse complement strand
AGAGAGAGAGAGAGAGAGAGAGAGAGAGAGAGAGAGAGAGAGAGAGAGATAGAGACAGGGGTCCCAGAGTACAGCGGTAGGAGGGAAGAAAGAGGATTACAGGAGTAAACAACACCATCACAGAAGAAATTTTGCTCTCAGGTTTATGTGAATATATTGGGAGAGATTTGTGCCGGATTGGGTTAATAATTAAGCCCGACCAATAAAGGATTTTTTAGGCCAATAAGGATACAAATATTTGGTAATTTAAAAATCCAATATTCTGATATATTGGCCAATATATATTTTTAAAGAAAATCTAGAACAACAACACATACACAGATTTCCCTACCATTAGTTATTTGTAGTTTTTTTTGCGTTCTCACTAAAATGTAATCATTTGTTTTATAGTCACAGTAACAGAACAGAGAAACATCAAAATATATTACAGTTCTGATAAATAAAATGCATACAAATACAAACTTAAGATATTAAATGCCAATACCAATAATATCGGCCAACAACATATTGGTCAGGCTCTAGTTACTAAAATCTCTGCAGTGACAAAATGCATAACGTCCAGATATTAACAAGAGCTGAGTGGTGAAGTGGCAATTATGGACATTCAAATGTTAAAATCTAAAAATTATATATCTCTAAAAATGATACAGGTGCATTGTTTATGGCATTTATAATAACCTTGAATCACTTCAGATTCCTACCACACATGGGTCATTGAAAACCTTAAGAAAAAGACACATGCTCTACAAAGACAGATATTTTGGGGATAAAGTGATGTTCTTATTCAGATCGACTTACAATGAGTAAGTGAGTGGGGTTCATTTTTTTTACTCAAGGACACATGGCTACGAGCACTGCTTTTTGACTATGGCTGGGACAACACGTCTAACCTCGTAGATTCCATCCCATAAATAAAAAAGGCCCATAGAAGGCACACAGAGAGGGGGACAGACATATCTGAGCCTGCAAAGTAAACTTTACAACAATTCACATATCCACAGAACCACAAGCAAATATATAGTGCATCTGCTCACTCTCTCCAACTCTACTAGCCTACTCAGAAAACTGCACACATAAAGTACAATGTACATCATTTAAATAACAAACTCTTTTATATTATTGTGGAACACTCAAATTCATAGACACTTTACACTCAACATGCATAGCTTAAACCTTCTGTTCTCTTATGCGTTATAGGAGGCTTTCCTGTGTACATACAAACACAAAACATTTCATTACCTAACTGCATCAAAACACCTACACCTAATTTTTCCCTCTGTGACTTTATATTAACCTGCAAAGCCACACACACACATGCAAGAAGATGTAATTGTAACATTCAATTACAGAATACACACACACACACACACACACACACACTTCATAACTTCTCTCTCTTCAACAGTATCATTTATTTTGCTTGCTGACTTACATTGTGCGATACAATGGCCCCAACATGCAGGGAGAATAATTAAGTGACTCCCAGCACTTTTGCTCCTCATAATGTCTAATCTAAAGATCATTAGTAACAGTATACGCTTGACTTGTTATTTATTATGCTGTTCTGTTTCCTATTAAAAACTCTGGCTGCTTTATGATTGATGTAGAGGTTCCCTATGCGTTTCATGAGTCCACGCAGGCCCGCCGTTAACAGCGACATGTGTGATTTCAGCCAGGGTGTTGCACGTGAGTGAAATTGTTTTCATGTCGTGGTTAGCCAGCATCGTTGGCACATTATGAAACCTCAAGGTTGAGTTTCAGCCACTTGGAGGAAAACGAAAAGATTTCTTCTCAGAGTGGGCACATTTAGCTTCAGTGCTAGTATAAACATGCTTTATTTACTGTTGCTACATTTATGGTCATTCAGTCTCAGGGATATGATACCTGGGCTGGCTCTATTTACCTCCACTTAATTGATGTTATTTATTTTATTTCATTTTAATTCACTGTATTTCCAGATGATCACTAAACTAAAATATAATCTCTGGTAAACAGGTCTTCATTCATTTGTTTGGAATAAACAGATGGAGTGGTCCGCTATAACTCGATAGCAATGCCAACCATTGCTGAAAAAAACCTAATTTAAAAACTCAAAAGGAAATTGAATCATAAAGACATCACATTACCAGATCACTTTCTAGAAATCACTTGGCAGATCACTTGGCAATGACTACAGTATCACCCAGTAGTACCTCAAACAAACCCAGGTGAATTGTCTTTTGGGTATAGCTCTTTGTTGCCAAGTTATATGCTAACCAACACAACTTTTCTCTATGTAGAAAGAAAAAAAAAATCACCTGTGGTATTTCAACAATCCCACTGGAGAGAATTGGGCAAGGCAAGAGAGAAACTACAATAGCAACAGCAATTCTCAAAAAGGTAAATGGCCAACCAAATCACTGACATTTCATGCTGATACTTTATCCCTGATCCACAGAGCCGCCTACTGTATGAAAGCCAAAGGAGATGGATGGGTCTGCCTGTCCCTGAACAATATAGGATGCAGTCAACCATACAACTAGTGATAAAAGCAGATGTTATCACCCTCCAGAATTCTCCCCTGGGTGAAGCTTCACTGTGCTGACTTTTCTTTGGCATCCACAACCACCTCAATCTGCTTGTTATAACTTAAATGCTTACCACTTTTCCTAGCTATTTTATCTTGAATGATGATGACATGGTAAAATTTGTATTTTTTTATTTGACTTTTATTTATACAGGTAATCGTATTGATACACAGGATCTCATTCTTAAGAGAGACCTGTTTAAATGCCAAAGGGTAGAGTAACTTTCACATTGCCATTTATAGTCACTTTAACTATACCCAGAAGAAAGCATGCCACAAATATGTATCACATCAATACACTCTGGCTACTATTTTGTTTTTTCATTTGGATGTTTTTGTTTATGTGAAACTGGGTCACTGTGGGAACCTATTGTAAATGACAATCACAAGTCAACTAGAAAGCCAGCAAGTGTTTAAGGCTACCTTTCAAGTCTACAGGAGGTGAGTGTGTGGCACTTTGTAGTTTGGCCATTGAAACTAATTTGAAGCTTGCTGTTCTGAGTTTGTACCTTAATGGTTGAATGCACTTATTGGAAGTCGCTTTGGATAAAAGCGTTAGCTAAATGACATGTAATGTAATAATCTAATGGATTCCTCCTTGCTAAGCCATATGACAAATACTGTTTACTAGACTCCCTCTGTTTGCCATGCGGTAAGCTATTGGTGGCTTGTTTTCTTGCCCGACAAGCTGTCAGTAGAAGTCAACACTAATGGTATGTGTCCTTTTGGGGAGAACAAAAAACGTTTAAAAAAAACTTTGATTGCTGTTGAAAAAGTAGAATTTCTGGTTTATACACAATTTGGTGTCATATATGGGATAAACTAGGGTTAAACGATTGTTAAAATGTTAACGAACATGTTAAAATGCGATTTCCTAATCGCAAAGGCTGCGATTTGGTCATGTGACTCGCAAGAGCAAATCCGTCTGCACTCTGCAGAGAAAGCCTCAACTTGGCACGCTAACGCTACACCGTACCCTGAGCAG
>NC_045745.1:15643925-15648964 GCF_008692095.1 Etheostoma spectabile | reverse complement strand
GTCATTCAAACAACTCTGAGTTGTAGTTTTACAGCCATTTTAATAAAATGAAGGGTTTCATTCGGGTTTGAGTCCATACATGCAGTTAATGGATACAGCAACGGAGAACTGAAGGCTATATTGGCAATGAGTAACTCTGATTAGCGGTTAGTTCAGGTTAGCTAGATAGCTCTGTTATAAAGACATAGAGTGGAGGATACTCCCCCAGAGTAGGGTAACAACCAGACTCTGATAAATGACGTTCAGGGAGCTTTTACAGCAATGTGGCTGCAATGTTTCAACAGTTTTATTAATACAGTTAATCCCATGGCAAGACCACCAGCAGCATGCTACTACTAACGTAACGATAGCCAGTGCAATGTTGACGCCATCATGCACGCAACTTCATGAGGGGGAGGTGCTGGAGGACAGCTCCTTTGTGAGCTGTAAAAAAAATTACACCGTTGTGTGTGTGTGTGACACGTGTATATACATTTAGCATTTGTGTTTATTAAAATAAATAATAATCTAAATTGAAAAAAAAGTGTGGTAACGCCACATATTTGTTTTTATATTTCTGCAATCTGCACTTTAATTTGTGTGATTTGTTTCTGACTTTCATATGAATGTTTAAACAGGCTTGGCCAGTGAACAAAATACTAATGGGATTGAAGTAGTTAAATAAAAGATGTCATTCATATAAATTCATGCATCACTTAATTTCATCATCACATACAGGTCAAGTACAAAATGGACATGATAGTTAATCATTAAGATATTTGGGGCAGTTCTAGTTATTTTTTGGAACCGTTTTACAGACAGGATAAAGCCATGACAAAGATCAGAACTGCCCTATATGCTAACAAACCATACTTGTCTTCATCTCAGCAGTATTGTACACATATTCTTACATAGTGTTTAACAACTGCTAATAACCATTTAATGATATGACTGATTCAGGTTTACATGTAACATAATCTGCACGGCTTAGTTTAAGAAGAATACAATGACAAATTTTCTGTAATTTTAATACATGCCATACGCTATTACCAGATGGAAAGACTTTGGACTTGTTTTACAGCCATGCTATAGAGTGTAGAGGTGGGACGAGATTCAAATGTAACAACATTTTTCGTTGAGATAAAAGGTGTCTTGTGATATCTGTGCGCTTTGAGAGATGGTTAAGACTAGAAAAGCACAATATAAAGGAAGTTAATTAACCATCTGTAAAACCTATGAGTTTCAACACAATTAGTCCTGCAAAAGCACCACTTTAAATCTTGTGTTCACCGGAAATGTGCTCATAAGTTTCTTTGAAATATTTAAGTAAGCATGAATAAGCATAAAAAATGACTTATCAACTAAAGAAATCTTAGTCGTCAAATCCCAAAACCACAGATTAGTCGACTAATCAACTAAGAGGGGACAGCCCTAGCGATATCAGTACACAAGTGCAGAGCAGCAGCGAGCAAGATGGACGAGTCTGACTTTGACCTTGAAATCAGCATAGAAGATCCCCCCGCCCGTTCTCTAAAGTTGACTCAAAGTAAACTTCTGCAGAGCGGGAAAAAAAGCTGCCTATAAAACCCAGCGTTAGAACGTTCCAAAGTACTGCTGCTCTCTCTCCACCCCCCCTCCCCTCTCTTGGCCGAGACACACAGTTCAGTGTGGCTCTGTCTCACGCAGAAAGCGCTCTTTCTCTGTCCTTTTTAAAATGAGTCAGGATGCGGACAGCTAAACCTAACCTTAAATGGTATTAAAGAGAAATGTTCTTCCTTGTTTACTGCTGCAATCAATAAAATGCAGAGGGAGAAAAAAGAGCATCTGTCGACACAAAAATCATCTGTTGAGTGTTTGTTGTAATTTATTTGTGTTTAGAATGTAATCACTGTGAAACAACTGTAAAATACTCTTTCTAAAATAATCTTTATTTCGCTCCGTCTACTGTACGATGACAATTCAAGTACAAAACAACTCTTGGTTACGATGTAACCTTGGTACTCTGAGTGAAGCGACTCTCTCTCCACCATACATATGGAATAAGTAATGGTGTAACTGTTAGTTATTCAGGAGAGAAGCCAGTCATTTGAGTTTGTGGCAAAACCTTTCAGTGTTTTCTGTAAAAATAGCTTTAAAATCATGTCTCCTTTCGATCTCATGAACCCAATCCTGTGTCTCGTCTCGTGAGCTGGGTGTCTCGTCACACCCCTAATAAAGTGCAATAGAGGTAATGTCTTTTGTGCACCGACTTCAAAAGCCAAGGCCAGTTTGGGTCCCCTGGGTGAAAGCACATCTTTTTTTCTACTGATGTAGCCAATTAAAAGGCACAGCACAGTGGAGACTGTATATATTGCTATATTGTCTGTCTAGGCCCTGCAGCTTTAACCCTCACAACCACTAACTAATAATTTCTAATTGTAGGTCATATTGAAGATCGCGCTACAATTGCAGTCACTTCTCCGAATAAGTGTCTTGAAACGAATACCATTTGCTGTGTAATGGAGCTTTATAATATCTCACCTTTCATGATGCATTTTCCTTTCATTGGCCACAGCATTAAAACAAATGAATGCATTAAAACATATTTTCTAATGTCTCTCTCTTTTTGCTCAGCTAACATACCAATGTAGAATGTCGTTAGATAATTGATTCTCAGTGAGACTAGGCATACTTTGAAAATGAAATGAGTGTTTCAAGTGTTTGTTTTAGCCAAGCCTTCTCTTCTCACTCTGCGCCATGGCTAGCTGCACACCTGATAATGAAACCCAGCAATAAGTAATGCTGTGTAAGCAGATAGAGAAGGGCTGGAAATACAAATAGAATCAGGAGTGAAATTGATTATAAATGGGAAATGGACCACTCTCAGGCACTAGTGAAGCCAAACATTGCCAGCGTTATTAAGCTAAATTATTGACAGAGTTAGAGACTGTGGCTGTGTAAAAAAAGATATCGGTGTAGGATGCAGGAAAATAAAGTCTGTGTACAGTGAAACTGATGGTTGAATGAAGACTTACAGCAGCAATTAAGCTGTAGAGTATTCCTCAGTGCTTTTAAAATGTATATATTATATGTTCATAAACGCTATTCCGATTTTTTTTTTTAAACAACACATGTACAATTAGTACCTTGCTTGTAAATGGTGGCACTGTCATTTTAGAATGAAATGGTTCATAGTTTCATCCCTCAGGAATCACAGGGATGTCCCACAAATTCCCTCAATCTTTTTCATTTTGACCCAAGCACTTGATACCGCTCCAACATATAGTTCTCTTTGAAAAATTGTCACTCTCTTTGGCTTCTAGTTCAATTGACTGCACTGTAACAAGTTAAGCCATTTTCAACCATTTGGTGCTTCTAGGTGTTTCAGGTGATCAAAGGTAAAAGTGGTGCAGCACCACAGGAGCCAAAGCCATTATCATTATTAGACCCTCTGTCATCAGGGTGTGACCATCATCACAGGTGATTTATCATCTCAATCAAGTCTTATGATTGTTGCTGATTAGAGGTGAAGCCAGCCAATCAGTTGCTCTCAGAAATCAAGGTAGCCAGATGCCTCCCTTGACCTTAAAAAATATCCACCCTCTTAACTCCCAGAGAAGATACCAAACTGGCAGTGAAAACACATTTCTTAAATATTTTCCAGAGAATGTTTCAGAGAAAAATGATAACAGCAGTCAGCCACATATTTGTCCATCAAGCCAGAACTGAGTTTGTATGAGAGAGAGAGAGAGAGAGAGACAAAGAGAGAGACAGAGGAGACGGAGAAAGAGAGAGACAGAGGAGAGAGAGAGAGGGGGAGAGAGAGAGAGACAGACGACGAAAGCAATTAATGAAAACAAAGCCCCAATTCCCAGATGCCTTTGAATTGTCCACTCTCCTATGTCCCTGTCTTGCTATGCTGTGCTTGTCTCCCAAGCTGCCATCATGGCTATAAATATCACTTATCACACTAACTGACTTCTCTCTTGAGAGCAAGGAAGAGAGAGAGAATAAAAGGGGACAAAAACACTGGTGCAGGTATGATTGCTTGCCAAGACAAATGGCATCCATCAACTTAAGCTGAGCACCATATTCATCCGCGATTGGAATCCAGCCATGCATATACAGGGAGGGGAGATGATAGCTGGTCAGACTTGGTCATGCATGCTCTGCAAGCCTCCAACAACCTTGCTGGTTCTATAAAACAGCATTTCTTCCACTATTATTAAGTGTTGATTTTAATGTCACAATCCCTTTGCGGTAAACAGAGTCCAGCAGAAAGTTGACTTCCCACTCAAGAAGCTCATGTGGCTCTAAGGCAGATTTTCTGTTATTGCTTTAAAAGTTCAAAAACAGTTTAAATAGCTCTGACATGTGTGGAATAATGGAAACAGTGACAGGGTGTTGATTTCAACACCCTCAAAAGTTAAATTAACAATGTAGATTTTGCTGTGTAGCACGGCCCTTACTGTTATAATTAATGCAAGTGGTGAGAAAGCATGCTGTCTGAGGCATGGTGTGTATGTGCAAAAGCGTATACCGTATGGTTTACGGTGTGTAAATGAAGCTACGACCTTTAACACCATGTGGCAAAATGGGATCAATACGCGTACACAATGATATCCCTTTATTTTCCAGTACAGGTTACTTTGTGATAATTGGAGAGAAGGAGTAAAATATTTCTTATTGGAGACAAATGGTGTGTTGATAAATTGTGTAAATGAATATTACAAACATATTGTCTTCTAAGGAATAGTTATCAATGTATAACTATCTGTGAAGTATAATTTAAACAAAAGACTAAGATCCTTAAGTGCACATAATGAATACATGTGCACTCATGCTCAGGTACATTACCATTAGCCCTAGATACCGGGCAAGTTTAAGGCCACTCCTGGGAAATAGGGATTGTTTATTAAGTAAGCTAGCTGAAATTAAGAATAGAGTTTTTTTTTTTATTGTTGTGTTTATGAGAACTTTTGTGGAAGTTTCTTGAACAGCGAGGGAGGAACTTGGTTGGAAGCGTGACTCTGTTGAAACAGAATAAAGACAGGCTGCAAACTGAATCAAAGTTCAGTCTC
>NC_045745.1:15576148-15643915 GCF_008692095.1 Etheostoma spectabile | reverse complement strand
TTAATTGTTTTCTGCAGAGAACAATCAAAAATGACAAGAACAGCTCTCACAATGCACCAAGTTACAGAGTGACAACAGTTCTGTCCCTACAATCAGTTATACACTTCCTTATATCCAGTGCCCCCAGAGGAGAAAAACCCTTGTTTGGAAAACAGTTTAATCTCAAACATAACAATCAGTGGACCTCAGGCAGACAGTTTGTTCTATTACGTATTTCTGAATCTGCCCTCCGTGTGTCAAGTTTCTTAACCGGTCATTCTATCTTAGCTGAAGGAGGACATCTCGTCTCTTTGGATAGGCTTTGGTCTCGACCTGGGATCTGCTATGATAAACACAGCTATAGACAGCTGTTTCTGTTAGACTTTATGCCATTTGTCATTGGAGAAAAAATGCAAAGACATAACAAATTCAGTTGTCTCCTACAAGGAGAACACACTAAGGAAAGATACAGAAGTCCTATACTCTGAGAGGCATTGGAGATCTTATTATGAATAATTAATATGAAAATCATTGGTTAAATGTAATTTTCCCATTACAGAACATAAGGGATGTACGTTTTACTAAAATGACCTTTATCTTTGCTGATTTCTTCTGGCTGGATGATTATGAAAAAGTTGAGTTGTGCTTCCTCTCAAAGGTTTCCAAAGGTTGTGCAACCTTTTCTGTAGCAGATTGTACTTGCCAAGCTTGGGAAAGAAGACTGAATACTCAAACTAGCTTTAAAATAATCTTCTATTTTGTGAAATGTAATAAAATGTTTAAACACTCCAACTGAAATGTTGGTGTCTTATAAATCCATTAGGGTTGGGCACATTGTGTGCATGACACAGAAAAAGTAAATCAATCAATCCACACACCCATGGAGGCAGCATGAGTGTGTCTACACAAACATTCATCAAAGTTTGTGAATCGTTTTCTGTGCTGTGTGTGACTCCATTAACTTTAGCTAAAGAGCAGCGCCTGGTCTCCGGCTTCTCCGGCTTCTCCGGCTTCTCCGGCTCATCTCAGTGTGAACTAAGTCAGTCTGCAGAGACACCTAACCTGGTCCATGTAGAATGGCTCAGCAGAGCACAGCAGGACTTGGCAACTTTGCTGAGCCCTAAAAGGTAAGCATACCTCTGCATGAGTTCAGCGATACACCCAGCTGTGATTCAGGCTTCAGCCTCTGCATTGCAGGTAGCCATCAGTGGATGATTGAGCTACACTTGTGGTTCTATTGTCCATCCACCTTTGTACCTCAAAACATATTGAGAAATAGCTGTCCAGGCTGCAGTTCCGTCATTTGGAGCCTTTGTCTCTTAATGTCATGAATTTGTCTTAATCAAGTAGAAAAGTAATTAGAAGACCTTTAAAATAACTAGAGATTGCCGCAAATAGCAATGCTAATGTTTGTGACCCATATCAGAATGAAGCAGCCAATCACACCGCCAGAAACTATCAATGCAACAGTAATGTTATTATACTCTAATTGCTTTGTTTTGAGGGCTGTTTCTCAAATTTTTACTTAACCCAGTATCATTGTTTTTTAAATGTTTTTTGTATTATCTCTTAACACTTCATATAGAAGAAGTTGCCTTAAGAATAATAGAAAAATGGGAGCCAGTACTATGGAAGTAGTACACTGTGATTTAGCTAGATTGGAGTTACCTTTAAGCACTGAATGAGCCATACCTCATTCATTCTCCTGGCCTGGCAGAGATACTATAAACTTCAGAGTCTTTAAGGTGCCTTTGGGGGTTAACCTCCAAGTTAGCTTAGAGTATGTTGTGGACCAAATCCAATAGAGATCAATATAGCTTTGCGATAGAGCTGAAGCAATGAGCTGTTCTTTTCTCATCTGTGGCCAGGCCACCACAATCATTACTAAAAGAAGGGGTTTTCAAGTGCTAACACTTAAGCAATGCATAATCATAACATATATTCCAACCCAGCTTTTTATTAGTGCAACATACTTGCCAGCACTTCAATTTCAAGTATTTGTGCTCCTTGAAAAATTGTTATCAAGGACCACCTGCGTTTTCCCCAGTCCACATCCATTGTTTTTGTTTGGTCTGTTTTTCCTTTCAGCATAGATTTACATTTTAGACAATAGATAGGTAGTCTTCATTGTCCTAGAGAGTTGAAGTGTGCTTCCACCTTTTGTGGCAACAGTTTCGGGAAGGCCCTTCACGTTAGTAGCATTGCTGTGCCCCCATGTACAAAGCCAAATCTTTACAGAAATATTTCATTTTGGAAGAACCTAACTGGTCTGACAAAGAGCCATGACCTCAATCAACCTTTAGGATAAATTGGAACACAGACTGTGAGCCAGTCCTCATCTCCAGACATCAGCGGCAACTAATGCTCTTGTGACTGAATTAGGGAAAATTCCTGCATCCAGGTTTCAAAATTGTTTTGAAATCCTTCCCTAGAAGACTGAAGGCCATTATAGCAGCATTTATGAATTGTTCAATGAGAGGTGGGATGTTCAGATGTCTGCATACCATGGCCATATTAGCTTAGCTCTTTGGTTAGTTAAAGTGAAAATATGAAGTAAAGCTTCTAATGCCCATGCACCAACAAAAGTGCACACAGAGCGTAAACATCAAAGTGCCTGTAACAAAACATGCATTCATAATACCTAACAAACATATCCCAGGTTCAGTGCTTTTCTTTTATTGATCCCCAGGCAGCAATAAAAAGCTTTTAAAAAGTATTTTCATTTTTGCAAGCAAGGAGCTTCTATTTGTTTTGTTTCTCCAGTGCCAGTTTCAAAGCCCTTTTCTTCACTCCATTGGATTTCTGTAACAGAACATAAAACTTGTTGGCATACATAGTTTACACTTGACCAAATGAATGATTCACAGTGCTACACCGCATTGAGTTTTTAAATATGACCAGTCATGCTGAGTGTGGAAATAGATATGCTGTTTAGCTTTATACAACAGCTGAGTTTCTTATTCATTATTTAACTTGGATATTCCTCTAAAGAATGTTACATCGTATTAATGTTTTTGATCACAAGTAAAAAGAAAGTGCTTCTTCACTGGAAAATAATGAAAAGACAGGGACAGCAGACATATTTTAGACAGACTCTATTTGAAAAACTGATACTGCCAAAAAAGTCCTCTGAATATTACGTATAAAGTCAGCATAGATATGAATGCAGACATATCCTATAATCCTTGATAAGAATAGCTTCACTAAAATAAAAACAAGGTTGTCTTTTTTAAATGCAAATAATGAAAGATGAAAAATGTTATTCCTTTATCTTCCACAGCTTAAGGCACCACTATCTTCTTTCTATAGGCAATACTTAAAAATATATATAACTTTACTGAAAGAGTATGTGTGAAAGACATTTGCAATCTATCGGTAACAATGGGGCATGCATTGGGGCACAAGTCCATAATTCTGTTTCCCATCTGAATAACACTGAGATATGCTATTAATGATACATGAACGTAATTACATCTCTCAGAGCATTTTGCCTAATATGCCAAATGAATTGGGTAGGAGAATGATGAGAACACAGCAGGTGGTAATTAGCCTCATCCATGAGCATAAGCGCTCCTATTTTGCAGAGAGGCAAAGTTATTACGTCAAGTTGATACAAATTGAGATCAGTGCAAATAAATTGCTTCAAATGTATTTTGGCTTCCTGATTTAATAGAGGTCAGAATTTAATGTGGCTTCCCATTGCAGGAAAAAGAGGGAAATCATTACATCATTCAACTTTCTGTCACACTCTGAGTGAAGAGTAGCTGGCGTAAACTAGTGCTTTTTTCAAACTGGAGGGTGTTATGAGTAGACCTATGTGAAGACAGGATGGGATGATCACTGAATGTCCAAAACCTGCGATGTACACTGCTGTTACAGTATCTTGTTGCAGGAGGGATAACTGGTACAAAGGCTGGACATTAACAAAAAAGTCACACTGCACTGACAGGAGTTGCTCATCTGCTCTGATGAAATAAAGATCTACAAAGGGCAAGGTAAGGACAAATTTAACTTGATATTAAAGCAAACTTCCTCTTTTCTCTGTAATAATGTTATTTCCCCTTAGTCTTTCCCACACATAGACTAGTTTGTGGCGTAGCGCCACACAATCAACACCGACCACCACACATTGCGTTTCGTTAACGCTATTTAAAACATGCATTCGTTTAGCTGCATTTCCTTTCCCTGCTCTCCTCCGTCTCTCTGTCACTCTGAACACACACACACACACACACCCCTCCCCTCCGTGCACACAGCGTGTCTCCATGAAAACAGTGTTGCCAACTTAGCGACTTTGTCACTAGACTTAGCGACTTTTCAGACCCCCTTAGCGACTTTATTTTTTCACAAAAGCAACTAGCAACAAATCTGGCAACTTTCTGTAAAAAGGTCGCCAGTACTGTCCAGCAAGCATGCAAGGTATTTCAGTCACCTCTCTCTTAATCTGTTTTGTGAGCAGCTAAAGAAGCCGCCCCTCCCCTCCCTGTGTGCGTAGGCAGGTAGAAAGGGGAGAAGGGACAGGGGGGGGGTGTAGATTGGAGACAGTAGGACGCGACTGGAGAAAGACGCAGCTGAGCTGGCCTAGCCAGCGTTCTTTGAGCCTTCTTTATTGATCTTTTTCCCTCCCTTTGTAGAATTTCTGTTTTTACTTCAAAGATAGGCTACCTAAGAAATAATTATAGGGTAAAATAAATCCCTGTATTGAATTTGTAATTATTTGGCTGAATATTTCTATTTCCATCTACCTTGCTGACACAACCACAAAGCTCACAGATAATCCAAAAATGGGCAATGAGGTGGAGCGTGGATGGAGTTGAGGCAGGCTGAATGAAGCCTACAGTTTATGCAAGTCCCCTGTGATTGCACCCACCTGTCACTCAAGCGGAATTTCCTTAATTATGCATAACTTAAAGCCTTGATATCATTTAAATAGGTACTATATGTACCAAGTTATTTTCTCTACCTGATCAGAGTTGGCAGGAAGATTTGTAAAGTGGTACAGCGTTTGTTGTTAGCTCACTCATTTGCTAATGCTGGAGTTTGATGCTCCACTTAAGCTAATGTCTATGGGTGATTTGCATGAGTCATAAACTGGGTCTACTCAACCAGTTACATAGAGTCTATAGAGTGATGACAACTGTTGACAGTTCTGCCTTTTCTGTTCAACCAACATAGGAAGAAGAAACCACAATGTTATCATAGAACAGAATTGTTGTTAATTACAATACAATTGGAATCTTTAAATGGATTAAGAATTGTAGAGAATGACAAATCATACAATGATCTATTGCTCCACTAACCATTGTGGCGTTCATGTATAGTCCCTGTGGATATTTGTGTGTTAATAATAAATATATAAAAAGACACTATGTGGCCGCAGTTTACAACCATAATCTTTCAAGCATCAGCTGACATTCTTGATAGAGCGCAGCACATCTCAAAGGAGAACTCAGAGAGATTTATATATTTCTCATCAGTTCTACCCCCGTTCTCCATACATGTGCACTAACGCGCGCACACACACACACACACACACACACACACACACACACACACGGTACCAACATTTCCATGCATGAATAACAATCCTCCAAAGACATAGATTAGAAGACTGCAACTCCATCAGACAAAATAGTGTTGGGAGGTATGACCTAAAATTTGTATCACCTGTATTTATATTTGCCCATGTCACCTGATTTTAAAGCCCATGCATCTTTCTCACTGGTTGATTAGACAATGGGTTTCTTGGACTTTCCACATCAAATGTCCTTAGATCTCTATTTTAAATGCTTTGCAGTTGTAATTCATAGTTGTTCAGATTGAAATCAAACATTGGAGTGGTAATATCCCATTAAAATATTTGGACAAAATAATTTGGTTGATTGTCTACAGTTGCTGGTGCTACTGTGAATGCATATGCTCTCATCAAAGCCATCTGAAAATGATGGTAAACTGATTAAGGTCAGTGCTCTGGAACACCCACTATGACTAATACAGGCTTGCGTACTAAGGTTTTTTTTCTACCTTGAGTAGATGACTCTCATTCCTACAGCTGGTCATTACACACATTTAAAATAGATGCAAATTAGAATGTCTGCCTCTACCAAAGTACTGCTTTACATCAAATTATTGAAGAAACATACAGAAGATGAATTGCACAATGACCAAGGAAGAAGGGCATCATTTTGAAATGTATTTACTTAACTTCAATGTGCTAACAATTGTTTTAAATGTTCTACAAAGAGCAGGTGGACTGGGTTGGCCTCAGTTAAACCAAACATTCCTAATTAGAAAACCATAAATACAGATGTAAAAGTCAATTCAATACAGTCAGTCAACTATAGGTGAACATAGACTATATTTTGACCGGGTGAAATTCCAGATGTATAAATAAAATTTAAGACAGCATCAGCCAGACCTTGCATACTAAAATCTGAGGCTGGTGAATTGACATGAGTCTATGCAATGCCATTATGCAAAAAACAAATGTCAACCCAGTGTTGAAATGAGAAAGTTCAAATACTGAGTCATTTTAATGTTTAGCCTTTTAGCTTTAAAAACCTGAAAAACATTTAAATGACAATTTTTTGCAATTTGCTTATGAAACTTGGACCTGCCCCAAAATATTGAAGAAAAAAAGTGTAGATTAGGAATGGAATTAAAAAACATCTACAATATAATAGAGTTTACAGTGCATCTTTTATATATAGTATTTCTAGAGTTATTCGGTCTTTAGAAACTTAAATATGATTCCTCTCCAAATAAAACAGAATTTCAATCAGATACTGATGCTTTCAGAACTGGCTTGCAGGTGTCAGTCTGATGTTAAGTTTTCTTTACTTGGTGTAATCAGAAAGCAAGGTTGGGTTAATTACTCTGATCCCTGCCCCCTTTTAACCATCTCAGAAATGTGTTATTTCTCACCTCCCACTCAGAATGACAGCTGAATTATCACTTAGTTCACTGAGTCAAAATAACCATGCTGGCCACAGCCAGCTCCATCTGATTTCACATTATCCTTCCTGCTTCTGCTTAGTAAGGCTAGTAGCAATTTTATCATGAATCTGTGTCTGCCTCTTTTTCGTCTCACTGTCCTTAACCAATGACACCCTAATTCATTCACTGCCCTATTTCCGTTGCTGATGCATGTGAGGTGAAGAGCCTCTCCTCCAGGACCCGGCCATCGCTCACACACCTGGGAGTCTGCCCCATTATTACGCATGCTATTTGCACAAATTGCTCCATTTGTGCTTGAATATTACTGGAGATTGTATCTATCCCCTAAGAGAGCGGTTGAGATATGAGGGATATTTTATTCTTCAGTGTGATTGCCTCTTCATCTCCTCTTGGCCATTATCTTTAAGGGAAGTTTGTGGAATTCTGTGTGAAATTCAATGCAAAACTCCATTTGCTGATGCTGGTTTGTTATTGTTCAATGGATCTCAATTTGTCGCGTGTAAGTAATAGGAATAAGGAAATCCCTAAATACTATGAAAAAGCCCACAGAGCACTCAAGTTAATGGGATGACTGAAATACTAAAGTAGCTGCATTTTATGTTTCAAATCAAGACTGGTAAATCAGTGGCCTTTAGACTTTCTTATCTTTAATCTTAATGTTCAGATAGTGGCTCTAAAATTAAATTAGGCAACTGAGCAGTGTAACTGTAGTAAGGATATGCTCTTATATTGTATATTAATTATGTACATATCAATTGATGATATAACAACAATACAGATGCATCAGAAACGAAAAAATGCAGTGTGATTCAAAGCTTCATGTATGTAATTAAATATTATTTCAACTCATATTTCATTGTATTATTACTTGGTTAGGAGTTACTTTTAGCACATTGAGCACATACAAATTAGGTAGCACTGACCAACAACTAAGCACTGATGTTCTAAATCCAACTTTGAATACATGACAGTCCCCTGCAGAAAAATCTAAATGTGGGCATTCAAATTAATGCCTTATCTGACCTGAAGCCCCTGAAGATTTTCCAATCAAACTTCAAGCCTAAACAGAGTAGCTTCATCGGGCCAAGAGTCAGAGTTAGGGGACAGTTAGTCAATAGCTTAATAATAATGCATTTCAAGCCAAACTTAATCCAAACCTCAGAAGAATGTCAACCTCTCTGGCCCTGTGGTGGGGAATTATGAGTAAAAGCCTGATCATATGAGGTGATTTAACCATCTGACATTAATCTTGGGATTCTGACAATATACCACAAATGGCCTTTGAACTTAGACCCGTTTTCTATTTCATCAGACCCAATGACCTTATCACATTGCATACGCATGATTTTAGTCACCTTTTTGGACACCGGCACAATCCTCGGCTCACTATATGAAGAAAAAAAAGAGTTGCGGGAAAAAAAACCTGCTTGTTAAATTTTCTATTATTGCAGCTGCTGTACTACTCTCCCCTTGCTGTCATTTCACATTTAAATTTGTTAATTAATCAATTATTTTGTGATTTAATTCCAAAGAAAGTGGCAAATATTTCTGAGAACAAGCAACCCACCTGCTTAGCCGCCATGTGTCCTTAATGACTTGTTTTTAAAAATTATACCCACAATAGGATTCTCATTAATCTTTATGCATTTCAAAAGGCTTCAGGGAAAAAGTGTATGAAACAGATTACTGTGTATATGCCATGGCAATGATCAGACAATACTGGAAGTCTGAGTTTATTTCTGGAGACTTCTCTCTGTGGGATATGGGTATACAGTACATTAGTTTGTTGAGATCGCAATGTCTGTCACAGCAACTATGGTGCTATTATGTGCTGTCTTGTCACTGACAAAAAAGGAATGGATGTGGACAAAGAGCTACAGAGGAATCTTAAATTGCATATTGAATTCTAAAAGCACACCCTCAAAAGGCAGAATCCTGGCAGAGCATGTTTGCTCATGCTGCCAAAACCCAGAAAATTGTAATTGCTTGTCATATTTAGGAAAATTATGTCACATTCAAATATTTTTTTTAATTCAAAGCCTATCTCATTAATTTTCATCTCACTCTGTCCTGGCAAGGTGCAATGTCTGATTGCTGCCTCGATTATTTACTGACTCACTGTCTCATTTATTTCATCTTAGCCTCAGGCTTTAGGCCCTCCGCTTGAGTATCTCAAATTCAATTTTTGTCATTTGAAGATCTTTCTTCCAAACTGACAAATCCTCCATTTCAAAACAGTGATACCAACTCTTAGAAACTGCTAAAATGCACCATGTGAAAATACAACTGACTGTTGGGACTCACAGTTAGGGCGTAGAGGGTGTTATAATACAACATTAACTCTTTCTGGGAGATTTGCCATACTTGTTGCACAACTATCTATCTCAGCTGCGCGTTGCCTCTCTTCTTGTTCTTATCCTCTCTCTGTGCAACGTGTACCCAAGGCTAAGTGCTATCACACTTTACTTTTTACTTACTTTTAGTCCACCAGCCAAATGGCTAGTGAATGTTCAAATTTTGCTGGCCAATGAACAGATTACAGGGTGTTTCCTGCATAGAGAAAGTTTTGGCGCCCCGCAAAGAGGTTTTAGCCACTGCCAAATATACCTGTAACATGTTGTACAGGTTATACGTGTAACAATTTCATAACCTGTGAAAACATCTTGTTGTTGCCTTAAACAGTAGTCTTTTGGTACAGTTGGTTTTATCACCTGATAGGAGCCATAAAGGAGGAGCTTAACATGAAAAACACAGTTCCGAGCACTTTATTGACAAGCTATAGATGCAGCAACGCCCTGCACCATCTCTTTTCTGAGCCCCATTCACGTAACAGCGGCAGTTAAACTGTATTCCACACCACGATGGTTAAATTTGCAATTAATCCAGGGTTTACATGCATTACGAACCGTCTGTTATACTACTGTATATTCAACATCACTCACAATTTATTGATCAATAGAATGCATTTCAAAATAGAAAACAGACTTCTCAAGGTTTTGTATTCATAACACTATTGTATTATTGTACAAACTGGATTAACAAGGCTAAAATGCTATAATAAAAAAAAAGAAATCTAACACTATACTACTACAAAACACTAAGTTTTTGCTAGTGTGCCTAACTTTTTTATTAAGGTGCACCAGCACAAAATTTAGGTGCCACGGAATGACACATTTAAAATATTGCTCGATCACGCAAATTTCCCGCAAATCAATCAACAGGGGCATCCCAATATGAAATGCATGGGTCACATCCAGATTGGAGAACATCATTGGTCTAGGGTAACTGCACAGACTGGGGCAGAACCAGGAGCACAGTAAGAAGCTGGAGAAAGACTACACAGACCGACATCAGTGACCCAGCTCAAATGGTCTACAAATAGGAACTATGTGAGGCTACGTATGTTGAAAATAGTTACACTAGCACTACAAATTAAAAAAGAGGGTTGAATGCGATTTTGAACAGGATGCTACAATAACATTTGGCATGCAATGCAAGTCTGGACTGACATGCTTTTTATATCCTGTTTATACCAGCAGCCGGTATTCAGATGTATCTGCTGCCCACAACCTCAGTTTGAAGGAATTATTTACTAATTTTATCTGTAGTATCTGAGATATACTTTTTTCGGCTGACGGTACAGCGAGGACAGGCGGGCACAGTGTGAATTTTGAACATTCAAATGTTTAACAGTGGTAACCAACTTTCTTTTACTTTCAGAGGCAACTATGTCACTTAGTCAGAGTAAAACTTTATATATTATTATCTTGAATATGAGGATGTATCATGATCTTTAAATTAGGTAGCTGCAAAAAGATGACTGTAAACCGGTTACTTAAGTGCATATTACCCACACTGAGTGATTAAGTTGTGAGTGAATTATTTCGTAGTTATTGTTGCCCTTCCCTTGAGCGCCCTGGTTGAACAATCAATCTTTCATTTACTTTTTGCCTGATTGCATCTGTCCCCTCAGATGACCTGTTGCCTGGGGCGACCTGTAGCTCACCCATTAAGAGCGTTCTCCCGATGTAGGCTGAGGCCTTTGCAGCGGACCAGGTTCAAATCCGACCTGCGGCCCTTTGTTGTGTGTCATCCCCCATCTCTCTCCTGTCTATCCACTGTCACTCTGAAATAAAGGGAAAAAGCCCCCAAAAAATAATCATAAAGAGGACCTTTCGTCTGCTAATTTTACAGTCCACTACATGGTGGACTTGGCTTGAGCTGCCATACCACAAATGTATGGTTTAGGAACATACTCATTGTTGAGGAAAGGAGTTATTTTTCACTGAGGGATGCAAATCATTTTGAGTTGAAAAAAAATGTAATTTTACACAGTCCTAGTTTGCATGCCCTCATCTTAGAATATTAAATCTGATCACGTCTTCTTTCTGTCCAGGGGCGTCTGGTTGCTTAACTGGTTGAAAAAATAATCTACCATAGGAACGAATCAAGAACATTTGACAAATTAACAGCCTCTCTGATATCTCTCATAAACAAATATGTGATTGATAATAAAGTATGAACTTAAAAATGTCATTAATGACATCTAAAAGTACAACATTTAAGAGGGAATGTGTTTACTTAGTCATAGGAATGTGACCTGGCAGTGGCTTATTAAGATTTCCACTTCCCTGGGGGTAGGCAAATGCACCTTGTCCTCTGCAAAGTCCTACTGAAGACTTTGCTGGTTGAAATCCAAATCATAATACCTTATCCTAAAGATCCAGCAGGCATATACAGTGTACTGTTTATAAATGTTTATGTGGGGCTGTATCTGCACCACAGTGTGTGTGTGTGTATGTGTGTGTAGAGAGACAGGAAAAGAAAGAGTTGAGCGCAGAGGCATGTAATCTGAATTCAAAAGCAATCATTTTTGTTCTCAGCTCATAAAGCCGTCTTCTGTTGATGGGTAAGGCAGTAAAAATCACGGGGATGAAGGTAAAAAACGGATCTGTAAGGGTTTGCAGTGATGCTTGCACTCACAGCAGCATCTGGTATCATCCAAGAGTTGACCTCCGTTGAGTTATAAGTAAAACATGAGCAGAATTACAGATAATTACAGTAATCAGATAATACTAAATGGTAAATAGTAATAATTTTAAAAAATACAACACAAATAATAATAAAAA
Source organism: Etheostoma spectabile (assembly GCF_008692095.1). Taxonomy (NCBI): domain Eukaryota; kingdom Metazoa; phylum Chordata; class Actinopteri; order Perciformes; family Percidae; genus Etheostoma; species Etheostoma spectabile. The sequence goes on along the minus strand of NC_045745.1, from coordinate 15,631,850 downwards.
CTAATAATAAAAGAATTAAGTAATAATTTTGTTCCTGTCATTAAAATATATCAGACAACAAATAAATATTAAATGTTACTGAGATTTTGGACAAGCGTAATCTGTAGTAAACCAAAGATTAGTCCATTAATTGATAAGCAGAAAATGAATCAGTTGTACAAAACAAGCCACTCATGATGTCCCCGTCAGCTGTGAGAAACCGAAAAAGTCGACATTTTAGAGACTAATGGATTTACCAATTAATCCCAAAAAATATTAATTGTTATTAATCAAAGTCTTTATTAGTTCCAAGTCTTTCAACATGAGATTGAGATGTTGGCAGGGCCATCTGCTGGCTTAGCTATTATAGCCAAACGGCAGGGTACTGCAGGGACAAACAATAACTGAAAGAGACAGAGAGAGAGAGAGAGAGAGCACTATTCTTTATCAGGACACAAGAACTCAACCACTAACTAATTTTAAAGTTAGGCTAAAGAAGTGTAAAAAAGTGGATCAGAATTTTTGGTGAAAAATCTGTGGAACCATAAGCCATGTTTTTTTCCCCTCTCTCTTTAGAGGCATACAAACAGCTGTCACATTAGCTGTGTTTTCCTTGCCATATAGGAAAGCATTATAATGCAGTGATTTTGAGAAATATACATAATCAAATTCACTAAAAATCTAAATGAATCTGTGAGGATGCTCTTATCCCCTGTAAATACATGTCTATCTTCGCCTGCTAATTCCTCCGGCAGAGCTTTCTCCACATAACCTTTGTCTGTTTTCAGTCCCTGTAACTGCATTTCAGCATGTGTGTGTGTGTTTGTGTGAGCATCCGAGTAGGCCCACTGGTGCAGATTGCCCCAGTGAGAGTAAAGTGTTATTCAGAGTGCCACTGTCAGTCCCTCTTAGTCCCTGGAGAGGCTGTGTGCCCTCCTTCAGCCCTTCAGCAGCATCTGCAGGCACGCTTAACATGGAGCTTACACTGCTGCTGCAATTCCCTTTGTCTTTGACTTTCAGACTTTTTGGCAAAAATTATCACAGCGGGGAAACTGTGTGGCTGTCCGTGAATTAGATCAGAGAGAAAATGAACATCATTCCTTATGACCAAATTTAGGTCCATTACGATGTGAAAATTGTCATCATAACTTTACTTGAAGATATTTTAATTTTGTAACCATGTCTATAAAAAGGTGGGTCGATTTTAGCAATGCCTGTTTCACTTTACTATTTTGATTAAGTCTTCAATGACTGAATGGACTTTTCGCTTGGTAATCTTTATTGCTGTTCAGCTTAATGAAATCACATTTCACAGAGATTTACGATGAAACTGAGATAGGGACGTACAACTTTCAGCAATGACAGAAATATTCTTTTTTGCACATTCTAATTATGCAGGATGTCTCAAGGTGAGTAATCTCCATGACATTATCTAGCGTACAAGAGCTCCCTAAACTGGTTAAACCTAGTGTGTATGAAGTGTGAACAATATACAGGAGAGAACATACGTAAGTTCAACTCTCTTTGATTCACAGCTTGCTCAAACTGATTAAGAATCTCAGAGAGGTAGAATTATGTGCAAATGAAGTGATTAAAGTTTAAAACATTTAGACCAACATGTACAGCAGAGTATAATATATTGCTTTACATTCCAGTGTTGTTCTTTTAATTTATGTTGTTTCTATAACCAAAAAAATGTAAATGTGGGTGGGTTTTGTTTCTCACCTAGTGATTTAATGGTTTCCTCCTCAACCTTGAATACAGTTTGAGGTGATAGCATCACAATTCCCCCGTGCATTATACAGTATAACCCCTCAAACTATTACTTCTCCAATTATACATCTGCTCTGTAATCTTGTTTCGTCATCACATCTTCCTTTATACTGTCTAAAAACCTGCAAACTTTGTAAAAAAAAAGTTATGAAGTACCACCTTGAGGGTATTTGTGGTAACTAATTCTCTAATCTCGTGTATGGAGTATGGACTAGTTTTTTAAATAAATATTGACACATGCTAGGGATAAAAAGTTGCTGAGTTAGCAACACTGTAAGCAGCTTCTATCCCTGACTCACTAGAACATAGGCGGAGTTTGGCTACATACGACCAACCAATCAGAGCTTCATAGGGTTGTGCCAATGGACGATATCATTGTTCATCCCAATGGATAGCCACCATCGTGATGCCTCGCCCCTGGTCAGACACACGCTAATCCTAATGTCCCTGTCAGAATAGTAGCTTGCTCTACCTGGATTAGTAACGTTTCAGCATGCGGTAAGGTCATGGTCTGCGCCCCGGCATGGACACAGCGGTCTTGAGCGAGAGAAAAAAGGCGTTAACGTGGAACACTATCACACTTTCCTTTATCCCCTAATTGGACTAACTTTGTGGGTACGACTGTTTGAGTGCATCAATAAGTAAGTCTGATGACGATGTTATGTAGGATTTATGAATGTATGTTAGCAACAGTAGGCTAATACGAGGGTTAGAAGAGTTATATTTTTGTGCATTGAATGAGTTATTCAGTGCAAATATAACCAAGAATGTAGTTTAATCTCAGTAATGATGGTATATTAGGTTACAGTGTTAGGAAAGTTACTTTTAAAAAAGTTATTTCTTCCAAAAAGTAACTAAGTTAGATACCCAGTTACAAATTATGAAAGTAAATAGTTACTTTTCGGCAGTAACAGTAACAGCGTTATTAAGATGGGAAGAGTAATCAATTACTTTTAATTTAATTTAATCTAACGCCGTTATTTATAACACTGTTATTGCTGTTGCTCTGTTAAAGACAAACGTTCCACTGTACCGTCATTACGCAGATCATGGAGATCTGATTGAGTCTAGACTTTACAGCACTGCACTTAAGTGAAAGTAGGTCAAGTTGTAATTTACTGGCCCTACCTGCATTTAAATGTATGTCTGATTGTTTCTATGTTAAGCATTACCCAATAGTAGTAGAAAAAATACCCCCCCAACAATAATATCATTGTCCATCACAACATTGTCAACTGCCAATTTAAGGGACATTGCCCAACCCTAGAGCTTCAGAGCTAAGGCGGGGCTACAGATGTAGGTGTCCCTGAAGAACCCGTGTATCTACCAGTAGTTCCGTGTTAGATTAGATCCGCTTTACATTAGTTAATTTGCATGCAAGTTTTACTTATTTTTATACTGTGTATTCTCCATGTATATTCATGCACCAAACCATGACGCCTGTACCGATTCGGTTCAATACGAATACATAAACCATTCCCACCCTATATTGTATGTATGTTTTTACAGAATAATCTGTTGGCTCTTTTATATATTGTCTTAATGTCTCTATGTCTAATGTAAAGCAAAGATTTTATTCAAAAGCTTGCCTTGCCCATATAACAGCCTGTCATATTTTGTCTTGACTGTGACTCCCTGGCTATTACACATGTAACTTCTATCACTTTAAGTCTGCTTAACGCATAACAATCCCATTTACACCAACAGCCGTCATACAACAGATACCTGCAATAGACTGCTGAAGACATTAGCTGTTCTATTTAATTGGTAACTGGCCAACAGCCATCTTTTACTCACAAGAGCATTCATCATCATCATCACCAGCTGTCTTCACCACATCAGCAAAAAATGTCCTCGTACTCTACTACTTGACAAGCCATTAATTACTTAAGAGTACATTTTAATGTTCACAACATATTCACAAGTTTGTCTTTCCACATTTTCATTGGGAAATAGCAGGTTTGTCTGCAGCGAGGCAGCAGGAGAAGAAAAAATTAAAACGGCACTTTTTGACACTTCATACCGTGAGTTTGCTTTCTCTCTCGCTATTTTAATCCCGTCTTTCATAACTGTACCATTTTCTGATCGGCACTGTCACCCCCCTTTGCCCCCTACCTCCTATTCTTCTCTTTTATTATGTGACAGTAGAGCTATCAGGAAGCAGTTTGACTGTTAAGGCATCAGCAATTCTGGGCGGAATGTTGCTAGGCAGTGTAGTCAAACAGTTGAAGCAATTCTTTATGATATACTGTAGATATGGAAAATCCATACACATTTGCTCCAGGTCATAATGACTTCAGGAAAATGTCGCCTGAGATAATTTTGGAAGACTTGGGAATATCAAACTCCAAATATTAAGATAAAACATAATAGATTTTGTGAACTGAAAAAAGGTTTTCCATCCTATCCTACTATTTCATGCATTGCTTTTAAAATGTGGTCCCACTTTCCTCTCATCTAGGCCTACTTCTTTTGGAATTTTTGTAAAGTCTCTACCTTCTGCTTTTCCTTCTTCATGTCTCTCCAAATTTGAATATCTTTCTCCCAAATCATCCTCTGACACAAACACATTGGCCATCTGGCCTTTTTTTTTTAAGGCACAACAATGCTGCGACTGCCCATTGATTTTAGTTAGCGTTATAAACCTATAAATATTCTCATATTGTATTGTATTGACAGTGAAGCAGGCAGGCACAATATGTTAGTCAATGGGGCAATAGGTCACACAATGCCAAAAAAGAGACAATTAAAACATTTGATTCAATTGAGTAGTTAAGCCAAGAGATGGCTTTCAAAACATATTTCCCTGTCCCTTCCCCCTTTTTCCTCCTTTATTCCTGCTTCTCTGAACTTCTTCTACTCTCCGCTTTTCCTCCTCCCAGCTTTCTCCCCAGTCATTTGCTGCTTATTAGAGAGTCTCTCTGTCAACCTTGTCCCATCTAACCTCACCCAATTACAATCTAAATGATCCACAAGACTGCTTAACTTGCTTTTGCCTCTTCCTATTGTTTAATTTGTGACGGTTACAAACTCTGATTAGGCCTCTGCAAAGATTCATAAATTAAGCACTCAAGGCCAGATTAATCACTATTCCCTGGGAAGACAAATAAGCAATATTTAATTTTTCCATATGGATCACACTGACAACAATAACACACTGTGAGAAGAATACTGTGACAACGACTGCATATTTTCCAGACTGTGGCATTTTGACCAAGAATGTCTTTGCATCACCAGCCAATAAAATGTCACTTACTGAGATTTTTTTGTCTAGCCAGCTTAAAATCTTCAGATACAATGTTTGCAGGAAGCGATTTTCACGAGTAGCATCTGCGTTCAGGAGGTAAAACTGGACCAATTTGATTAATGTCATTGTCTCAAAGTGAGGAGCGTAGATGCCACAAAAAAGGTCTGCCAAAGATGGAGAGGATGAGTGAAAATAAGGGATGGACCAAATAAAAGGAGAGTTAGAGTAAATAATAAATATACAAAGAAAGAAAAAAGGTAAAGTGAAAAAAATAAAAAAAAATAAACTGAAAGGAGCAGAATCAAACAGCCAATGGCAGTGAAAGCAGACAATCCCAAAGAGCTACACTGAGCCTCATCCAAGGAAAAGGAGATCAAAACAAGAAAATGAAATCCAATTGCCTGATTTTGCCAGTGGATCTAGTTTAGCATACAAACAGGCAGTGGATAATTAGTCTCAAGAGGGGAAATCAGCACACACTAAGTGGGGAAAAAAGCTCACAATATTAAAGCAGCTGTCCTGAAATGACAAGGCAGACACATTACAGGCCTACCTGTCAGCTGGTGGAAATGTTTTCCCTTCCAACTTTACCACTGCATCGCTTTTATCTCTGGTATACATATGGAGTGACATACAAACCATATATATAACCATGTGGGCAGCGTGTGTATGTGACGTTAGTCCGACGGGGTTTATTGTTATGGGAAGTGAGGCCCTGTGTAGAAAAGTACCGTAGGCAGCAGCTGCCGCTGACAAAGTGATGCACATAGTTTCAATAAGTAGTCAGTGAAGCTACAGTAGTCAGTGTTTTATCCTGCTGCAAATACAAACTAAATCCCCTGAGTATTGCAACATAATTGTTTTCTCAGCCATTTCCCCCCCCCCAAAAAGCTGCTACCAGCCAGGCTAAAACTAACTAATAGTTAGCCTAAAGAAACAAGGGGTCCTTCCGTCCCAACTAACGTTACGGTTTGGAGCCGCGGTGCTGGAAACATAACACTAATCTGCTACAGAAGTCTGTGTCTGATCAAACGTACTTTACACAAACTTAATTGTTCTTGGATACACAGAGTTTGTTGCTAGTGCGCGTGTCATGCAGGTCTGATCAATTTATCAAACTGACAAGCTGGCCCCGCTAGTCAACCACAACCTGAAATTTAGAGGAAGCAACCTGCAGTCATTGTCATACACTTTAGCCTGGATTAATAGTATTATATGAATACTATGGTTTCATGCTAGTCAACCAGAGTCCCTAATTTACTTGCTTTGGTGTATGTAAAGCATTAAAGTTCAACAAAGAATGGTTCACATTAGAAAAGACCTTTTTCATTTTTATCTTTTATGTAGCTGCACTCCCTACAAAATCACCGCGGTAGTCGAGAATTATTCACTATATTTATTATTTCCAAATACAGTTATTTATGTCATCTTTTATTGAAAATTACCTTTTCTTTTTTCATATTGCTTTTTCATATAGCTTTAAAACTTTTTCCTGCTGGCTGCATAGGCCTACTGCTCAAAACCAACATGGAAAAACATAGTAATATTCCCTAAGCATTTAGTTTTTTTATGTTAAACTGTATGTAAAATTTGACGTGAGTTAAATGTGACATGTGGATCAATATTGTGTTATGTATCTGGAATTGTTCATTAGCTGTGTAAAGTTATGAGTGATATCTGTAAAAGCTGAACCGACTCACACTAGTAAAACAGATTTCATTCCGATACAAAGACTCTTTCTGTGAGATAAAAGACACTAAAAGAGTATACACTGGACACTATCCATTATATCCAAAGGTTAATGAGTATTCATGTTAAAGAACCGTGATTTTTAATATTGACCAAAATAATTGTATTGATTATTAAAAGCTTCAAGAAGCTTACATCATTTTGTTGATGTGCATCAAAAACAGCAGATTGTTATCTAAGTTGAAATGCCCTATACATACAGTATATACACATATATATAAATACACACACACACACACACACACACAGTTTTCATGTTCCCAAATGTAATATAAAACATATTTTGATCCTGTAGCAGAAGCTGTGATAGATTACTGTCTAATGCGAGGCAGGCAGTTGGTGCCAGTCATGTAGACTTCACATTCCCATTTGGATAGGACAGCTTAGACATTAAGTGGAGAGAGAAGGGGAGTGATATGCAACAAATGGCTGCAGGTTGGAGCCGGAGCCGCGGCTGCTGTGTCAAGGTGCAAATGGGCGCCCGCTCTACCAGGTGAGCCAACAAAGCACCCAAAATTGTATCTGCTAAACCTACATAACATAGGCCTTTGTATACTACTGGTGTTACAACCTATGATATTGTTGTTCATTCAATTTACAAAATTCAGCCAACTGAATTTATTCATTTGACAAGTTGCATTCTAACTGATCTCCAAGTCACAATACAACAAAAAAGCACCGGTTGCTGTTCCATGCTGATGCCTCAAACACATTTGCCTAACACATCATTAACACAGTCAAACACACTGCTGATGTAAAGAAGTGACTGTCAGCCACAATCACCTTGTCCATTGCAATGACTCACAATGAGAACTGACTCACGTCAGTGAGCAGGAAGTGAAATGTCCTAACAGAAAAATAAACGGCCTGGGAAGTTGCTCGTTTGAACACCCTAATCAAGATCAAGATGGAAAGACAGACACTCTTTCATTAATTGTTTAAGCAATCATGCAGACAAAAGAAATTGAGGCCCAACCAAAACAGATATTACTTAAAGCTCTCATATTATGCTCATTTTCAGGTTCATAATTGTATTTAGACGTTATATCAGAATAGGTTTACGTGGTTTAATTTCAAGAAACACCATATTTTTGTTGTACTGCACATTGATGCAGCTCCTCTTTTCACCCTGTGTTGAGCTCTTTGTTTTTGCTACAGAGTGAGGCATCACAATTTTATTCCATCTTTGTTGGGAGTCACACATGCGCAGTAGCTAGGTAAGCACTACTAGCCAGTCAGAAGCAAAGTATTAGGCCATTCTAGCAGCTAGGCGAGCATTATAAAGTGTGATAAAGTGACGCACATTTGTCTCTGAAGTGAAGGCTGGACTAGAATAAAGCTGTTTGGAGCAGTTCGTGAACAGTGTTTTCTGTTGGAGATGGTAAGTCCCTTTGCAATTTTTCACTTTGTAAACCTATAACATGCACAAAAAAGATATATAACACAAATAAGGAAAGGGAAAAAGCCAAAAAATATGAGCACTAATAATTTCTGACAGGGGACTGAAGATGGTTGACAGCTAAATAAGTATTCACCTGACAAAAATAGTTTTCAACTCATAGAAAGGTTGTCAGTTGGAATGAGAGATTTCAGGTGATTCTACTTGATGTCTGTTAAGTTGGGGAAGAATGACAGGACATGTTGGACTTTCAAACTAGTAAAAATCTTCCCTTTTTTAAAGTATACTATTATTTTCTCTCAGCAAATGCAGCTGAATAGACAAACTAATACCTGCCAGTCCCACAACTGATTTGTAGATTATTTCTTGGCATCCACTGACAACTGATATGCTTATAAATTTTAAATTTGCCATGCTTTCAAACAATTCCTCCGAGAAGAGTAGAGCAATACATGTGATGCAGTAACAAGTGGAAATTTTCATTCAGGTCTTATCCATAACAGGCTGCGTGGTCCGTTTCATGAGTGCACTTTAGATTTGAAAACTAACGTATATGCCTAATAACAGAGGGAAAAAAAGAGTTTGTCATGGAACATGGTATATTTTGAAAAATTCTGTTTGGTTTGAACACAGTAAGTGTACTCACATTGATCGATGTTCCCGTCTGCTTTCCCCTTCTCCTGCAAACAGAGAGCAAACATAAAAGTGGTTATTACAGGCTTGGAGGAGTCAGACAAAAACAGCCCTTTCTGCAGCTTTTCGTGCTCCATCCGTTACTGTGGCTCTTCCTCTTTTCTAGGTTCAGGGAAAGACGACAACAGAAAACACACGCTGAATAGATGGAAAGACAATGAAAAAGAAAATAATAGAGAGACAGAGAGAGAGTGAAAGAGAATATGGATGACAGCAGAGAAACGCAAAGACCTTTGCAAAGGCAAATCCCAGAGTCAATTCAATTACCCTAATTGGAAATACACTTCCCAACAGGCTGCAAGATGGCAGTTGTCACTATATTGTGCTGGAATGTTTATCAGGATGTCAAACAATGGATACCCCTACAAGGATAAACTGATTTATTAGTCAGTCCTAACTGTATGATACTGACATGCATCTTAAAATGTATCTTAACAAATGTCATTCATGGCCTTCCAAATGCTTTGTGTGGATGTGATTGTATGATGACATGGAGGGCTGTCATGTCCACCTGTGAGGTACATAAAGATGAACATTCAAGGTTAAAGAAAATACATCTGCAGCATCAAAAGGTAGCCAACAATCAACTTTTATACATCCATTTGAAATAATAAGGATGCACAATATATATATGTGACCATTATATCATTGCCTAATAAGAAAATGTTTTAATTTATTGATTAATTAATGGAATAATGGGTTATTGAAATTGGAAATTAATGGATAAATGAATGGGTTTCAGCCAATAATTACTTCTGCAAAGCATGGCTGTGGACCGGCACTTAAAACACGGTTTTGATTGGTGATTTTTGCCTTTGCCTTTCTCTCCTCTGTTTAGTATTGGTGTGCAGTCAGCAGTGAGACTTCAGAGCAGAGGCCACAGCAGAGAGAATCAAACAGACTTGAGGTTGTGTCTTACTAAAGTCAACGACAAAAATGCTCGTTATCCGTAAGTGCAACACAATCCATCAGTAAGGAAGACCATACCCATAGGCTACCCTGCCCCACTCTAATCCACACACAGTTTTTTACACAGCCATACAGAATCTGTGTTTGAAGCCATTCACTTGTTCCCTTTCTCATTGTTCCCTGTATAGTGTTTTTTAAATAGTGAATTATGTAGGGAACGACCAAACGAGATTTTGGACACAGACTGAAAATATCGTTGCGCCAGTAATTTATGTGACGGAGACTTCCACGCACCCAGCATCATGTAAACAAAGCAAAACAAAATTTCTTATGATACTTCCCTGAAACAAACCTAACACTCACAACAGTAAAATGTTGTACATATGTTGCATGATACATTGATTACACCTGGGCAAGCCGTGCTTCTGCTTCTTTTCCCCCATTGCATTGTGGTACACAGGAGTAACATTTAGGGTACATTGTCTACTCACATTAGCAGTGCATTTTGGGTGTTTTATAGTTGACTGTATAGTGATTGAAATTAAGAGCGGAGAATTCAAAGACCACTACAAAATGGCAAAAACACTATAGAGTGCGCTATTTCCGTGATAGGGAATGGTTTCAAGCACAGCTATGGCTAAAAAATACGCTTGAGCCTAATTAGCTATTTATTTGAAAATGAGTTATACCTGCCTACAGTTAGTTAGAGTCTTTACAGTGACAGTAGACGGGGCATGGCAGACCAGAGGATGAATGATGCCACAAGAATGTTTATTCTAAAAGGGTTGAGGTAAAAGGTAATTGATCCAACAGTAAAGTTATTCTAGTGTTTTTGTGGCCTTTACATGCTTGTCAAATAAAATGTTTAAGGTCTGATATTAGTGTACCTATTAAAAAGATAAACTCAGTTTATTACAAACAGTTTCACAATTGTATCCTCTTCACGTTTGCAAGGATTAATATAATCGGTTATCCTATTGGCCTCACAATAATGCAAAGCAGAACTGATGATAAAGCCAAGCAACAGTTTTACAAGTGACATACAGAAAAGTGCTGAGGATGTCAGAGGAGAGTAGAGTTGTCTTTCCACATCACTGAGCAGTGACAGGTGCAGATTGTGAGACAATATTTGGGCCCCCTCTAAATACTAAGATGTCAGATAAAACCCATTATGAGCCAGACAACAGGAGTGGCGATATAAAAGTAAAAAGGTGACCGGCGGTAAGAAAAGCAATGACAAGGTGTCTTGCATTATGAATTAATTAAAATGTGAATGAAAATTCTTTGGTTTGTGAAAGCTTTGAATAGTTGGACATACTTGCTATCAGTGAAAGTAATAATGGCTTTATAAATAACTGCGTTACTTTTTTCAGTAACGAGTAATCTAATTGATTACTCTTACCATCTTAATAATGCTGTTACCATTACTGCTGAAAAATGCGGCATGTTACTGTAATTGAAGCTTTTTTTCCAGATTTTTTTCATCAGACCAACTTGATCTCTGAGCCGAGATGCAAAGACTTTTTTTCTTCCTTGGTTAGAAGGCCGTGCACAAGTGCATAAATTCTGACGATTGTCTGAGGTTGAGTACATTTTCGTGGTAAGTCAATCAGTGGGCGGGTTGGGCAGGTTGGGCAACGAAGCAACACCCAAGAAAAAAACAAGACAGGAATCTGGCGTTGCTGCCACAAAGACTGACATTTTAGGCGAGTTGGGCGGGTGTTCGAAAACGTGCATAGCTGGACACACAACGAACAACACAAGTGAGTCAGTCAACGAGAGACAGGTATGGCGTTATGAAATCAAGGCAGTGGTGGGGAGTACTTTTCTTGCTAGAGATTTTCCACCATGGTCAGAAAACATAGGCACTATGACTCTAGAGTTGCTACTTGCGCCAAAGCTAATTGCTGTCACTTTCTCACTTCTCCCTCACTCTAACACACACACACACACACACACACACACACACACACACACACACTATAAAGACTGTATATATTTATTTTTGCTATAGTGCTTAACAAGCATTATTCAATTTTGCCCAGTTGAGGCCTGTTGAGGGGCAATAAATATCAAAAGTTCCAAAACATCTATGTTGTTATTTGTATCAATCCGCTAGACATAATATCTACATACATGGCATTGGATTGCAGGCTAATCTTACTTTGTCCCACCGCAACATTAACATAGTTTAGATGTGTGTACATTGTTTCTGTTAATGTATTGTATTAAGTGTCCATTTCATTACAATATTAAGATTTATCATAAATAATTGAACATGCACATGTATTTTATGTTCCGTTGGAGGTGGGGTCACATTTTTAGCATTTAAAAATGGACTTGAAAGTAACACATTAGTTACTTTCTGAAGTAACTAGTTACTTTTCTAATTTGTAACTGAGTATCTAATTTAGTTACTTTTTGTAAGAAGTAACTAGTAATTGCCACTAATCACTTTTTAAAAGTAACTTCCCCAACACTGTTTGCTATGTAATAAAATTCACTGCAACTCACTGGACATTGAGTTTTATTTGTGTTGTTTCCTTTAGAGTTTAAGTCCAGCTGACCTATGCTATGTGTGTAAGCATTTTGGTGTGCATTAAGGCAGCACAACATTGGAAAAACTGACAGCAATATTGTTTCCCCTGCAATATTGAAAAAAAGACTTTCAAAGATTTTTCAAGACAAGATTTTCACAAGATGACATAAATAGCTCTATTTGGAAATAAACGATTCTCGACTTCTGGGGTGATTTTGGAGCGGAGTGCATCTACATAGAAAATAAAAAAGGAACTTTTCTTATGCTAACCATTCTTTGTTCTTGTAAGCTGTTTGTAAGCACTGTGACTACTTTTCTGAAGTGATTTTGGTGGAGGAAATGAGGTAGTTAAATACACTAGTTGACTCACATGACACCATTGTATTTATATGAATGCTCTGAATAAAGTCAATGGCCCTCATTCACCAATATCTTCCTAAGGCTTTTTCCTAAATTTGTTCTTAAGAAAAGACTACGTCTGGAGTAAGGGGGAAAGTTTACTTTTCTATCAAGTGGCAAAAAAGTTGGAGCGTTAACATCACACGCCCTGCGATGTGACAAACGCAAAGTAGAAGATTAAACAAAATAGCGTGCAGCCTTAGTGTGCATGTTAGCTACTGATCACTTGTGCTTGTTACAGAACTGTGAATATCGCTCTGCATGAATGGATCTGAACAATTTAACTTAAAACAGTAAAACAAGGGAGCGGCATGCAGTTTAAAAACATAACAGAAGCAGGTCTTTCAATGCAACATCGCTTCTTAAGCAGCCAATATGTGGCACCAATTGAAGTGTAGTGGCATTTTGCATTATTGTCCCTCAGTGTGGATGTCACTGGTAATGAGGCTCAGTGATAAAAGCTACTGGTTTCCCAGAAGACTGAGAGCATCACCAAAAACACAGTAGTGTTAGTGCCTCCTGTCATTGCTTCCTCCTTTGTCTCTACATTTCTATCCCTCTCTCTTTCTGCCATCTGTCCATCTTAATTGCAGACGTGCTTCCTCATGATGGCAGGATAAATTGAGTGTGCTCATCAGCACCGCCTTCCATCATCTGGAGTGCCGCTGTTTGATCAATTGATTAGAGAATCAAACCAAGCATAGAGGTGAAAGAAAGGCTATGTGCTTCTTTCCAAAAATACTGTCATCTCTTTACCATGACTCTAGAGGGTTATTTTTGTAGCTTTCTTTTATTTATTCAGGGTTCAGCAATAAGGGTTGCCCAATGGCCCAGGGCGAGTAAAACTCCACATCAGGCAAGTACATTCAAGTTAGATTAGATTTTATAGTTTTTTTTTATTATTATCCTCCATTTTCAGTGTGATCTTTAACTAATCTATGACACTGTTCATTATGTGTTTATTGTAAATTAAGTTGAAATATTACAATTTACTGGAGTTTTTGTGGTTATTTGATAACTACTAACAAAAACAAATTGTATAGGGACCAGTAAATATTGAGTTTCGGCAAATGGAATTTAAAAGCGACATTTAGCTTCAGGGGATTTTTATGGCATAAAATAGTTTAGTAGTAATTGAAGGTTGTGTAACTTTAAATGCAAAGTAGATGTGTTCACACAGTTAATTAGGAGGCCGTTAGTTTGTTTCTCTTGCATTACAACACTTGCATTGACACTTTCAGTGGGTGGAGGAATAAAGTAAACTGGTAAATAGGCAAACCTACTAGGTTTCAATTAGGGGGGATGGGAAGCTTTCCTCTACCGAAATTGGACCTTTATGACAGAGGCTGATTAGATGGATGTATTTTTACATACAACCTAGTCTCACATTGCCAGACCTTCCTCCACAGCACTGTAAAGGAGGGTCTGGCTAGTCCACATAGCATTCTGGGATGGGAGAGAAACATGCTCTAGTTTATTGGCATTTCTACAACGGAGCCCTGGTGCAGCTGCAAAATAGCTTCTGGTGGGATTTGTTTTGGTGGAACGTGTGTACTTTCAAAGGTTGCTTTAGCCGTGCAACCGGAAATTCAGATTGGACATCTGAGAAGCAGTTAACTATAGCCCTTCTAAATCGACTGCAGTTGAAATTTCCAACACAAAGAAAGCGGAATTTCCATTGCCACAGGAAATTCTGGATGTCACCCTTTTTGGGCTGGATGTCTGTTACCAATCCCGGAAGTGGAAAGTTGTGGATACTGTCTAGGGCAGTTAGGATTATGTGATAAGATTATGAGAACAGTAGGGATGCTGAGAGATGAAAATCTCCACAACAACAGGGAACACAAGAGATACAATGCCTTCTAACCTCTTAAGCCTGAGGCTGTTCTTGTTTGACTGAGGCTCCCTTTATTTCCACTCTAATAGCATAGTCACTTCATGTCTCAGGCGTGTCATATAGTGTTGTTTTTTTCATTACAGGAGCAGCTAGGCTACTCAGACCTGCACATGCCATCAATTGGCTTTAAATGTAAGAAGTATTTCAACACAATCGAAGGGGATTTACTACCTCAACCTACGAGAAGCAAGATAAATGCACTGAAGGAAAAGGATGCATCTAATCAAGTTTTCTTGCATTTGGTTTATCTTACGTATAGGTCTTTATCAAGCAGCATTACTGTTACTATGGTTACCCGTTTTACCTTGCATAATAAGTTAGAGCAGTAGTGAATTAAATGTGCTGTTAAGTGATTTTATCATGCCAGCCAGTCAGAAACTAATATTTTCCGTGGTTGTGGCATAACTTGGCAAGAGTTGATTAACCCTAAATTTGTACCTCTACTGTGGCTTCACATGCTTAGGCAATCATGGTACTGTGAGCAAAATAAAATAAATACACTGTCCAAATCTCACGGTAGTATAATGTCATTGATGTCACGGTCTGTTTAAAGTTTGCATACTTTATTCGAATTTTGTGGTAGCAACAGAGTATACAAAATCAAAAAGATTGTTATAGCCTCTAAGAAGTAGTACAAACAAATGTCTTAGTGCTACGTGCCTCCATCTTGGAGGCCATTTAAACTCCCTAGAACAAAACAAGACAGGAATCTGGTAATGCTGCCACAGAGACTGACATTTTAGGGCAATTCAAGCCAAGCTGTGTCTGTTACAATGTGTGCTTGAATATGCTTTCCACCCCCTCACTCTCCTATATGTGCTGCTTTGCAGGCCCTCTTCATTCAAGGACCCATATGTTTTTATGTGCCCATTTACTGTCTCTCCATCTCTCTCTGACTTTTAATCCAAGTCAATAACCAAACTCTGCAGAATTAGCTTCCTGTATGCCAAAACAGCATTGCAGTTTCAATATTTTTGTTAAAGTATGTGTACCGGTATTATTGCTTCAGTTTTTGTTTGATATGTGGAACATATTGATACTTTGACCTTTTTCAAGATACTGCCTGATTAGGATGAAGAGTGGGCCAGAGAGGGCGCAGGAATGGAAAGCTGAATCTAACAGTTTCTGTGTTTTAACAAGAGTTCTCCTTTCTACATTCGATATGTATTCCCTGATGTCTGTTGCTTAGAAAGAAGGGGCCTGTCTTATCAAACAGTAATTAATCAGTGCACCAACAAGTAACTTAATGAGCTTAATTAAAAAAGAGCCAAAGGAACAAAACAAAATTGGCAAGGAATAAAGTATTACATTTACAGGCATACTGTCACTTTGATAATTCCCATAATAGAACTAAAACCAATCAAATTTCATCTTTTTCTGCATCATTAGCGGTAGTGATTCATGTTGTCATTTCATGTTGTCATTTATGCTCACTGGCACAATCTCTCCTCTTCAAATCATAAACACCTTTACTAAGTTTTACACGCATTGTATGCTACCAGATACAGCCCTTGTTGACTAATGTGCTAATCACCTCCCTACAGAAGGCACAAGGGTAGGTGGAAACATTTGTATCAACATTCTGTTAGCTTTACTACCTTGAAACAGCTTCTATTTAGTGGTTGCTTTAAGGCATGCCAGTTGCAGGTTTGCCTGGAGGAGATAAGGGCATGGATGTCTGACAACTTCCTTCAATTAAATAGTAGCAAAACCGAAGCCATCCTGATCGGTACCCCACACCAAACCCAGTCCTCCTCCCTCAGCAGTATACCCATTTTTGATCATCACATCGCCCTGTCTACCTCTGTTACGAACCTTGGAGTCAGACTTCACTCAAATCTTACATTTGACACCCTCATCCGCCACCTCTGTAAGGTCTCCTTCCTTCACCTCAAAAACATTGCCAAACTCCATCCCTCCCTTTCCCAACCAGATGCTGAGAAGTTGATCCATGCCTTTGTCTCCTCCAGGTTGGACTACTGTGATGCCCTCCTCGTCAAGATCCCTGACAGGAGCCTGCAAAAGCTCCAGCATATTCAGAATTGCGCTGCCAGGGTCCTGACGAGGAGGCGCAAATATGATCACATCACTCCGGTCCTGAAATCCCTCCACTGGCTGCCCATTAAACACAGAATTCACTACAAAATCTGTCTCCTGACCCACCAATGCATACATGGATCTGCCCCTACCTACCTCTGTGAACTTCTCACCCCACACACCACCTCACGTAATCTCCGCTCCTCCATCTCCACCTACTGCCTGCACCAACCTAGGACTAAACTGTCTACTATGGGAGACAGGGCCTTCCAGGCAGTCGCCCCACGGCTCTGAAACGCCCTCCCAGAGACCCTAAGGGCCCCACAAACTGTGGAGATTCTTAAGAAGGGCCTAAAGACATTCTTATTTCAAAAGGCCTTTTAACAGTCATTGTTTTAATTTTAGTCTTATGTTGTTTTAATATTGCTTGTTGATTTTGTTATATTCTTGAAACTGTTTTTAACTCCTTGCTACTGTAGCACTTTGAGATTTTAATTGAAATGTAAAGGGCATTATAAATAAAATGTATTATTATTATTATAGTTAGATTATATTTTAGGTTTATGTACTCCAAGATCCATTTATGAATACCCACCTTTCATCCTGCTACTACTACCCAGGTTTTTGTTTCTTATTTATGGCTTTTCAAATCTGGATTTTACGACCCGATCATCTCACATGTACTGCTTCACCAACTACACGTAAGCTAAAGACTAATTTACCAAACTTTTACTTTCTGTGTCAACGTTTATTACTTAACAACTTATACACTTTTGGTCAAAAACATGCTTGCACGTGTGCATGTTGTGGCTAATGACATGGATTCATTGA
This sequence comes from Etheostoma spectabile, assembly GCF_008692095.1. Classification (NCBI taxonomy): domain Eukaryota; kingdom Metazoa; phylum Chordata; class Actinopteri; order Perciformes; family Percidae; genus Etheostoma; species Etheostoma spectabile. The sequence goes on along the minus strand of NC_045745.1, from coordinate 15,614,398 downwards.
TTCTAATAACATGGATTGTGTCTAATGACAATGTGTCTTATATGGATTCAAGGTATTTTAAACAAAACATTTAAAATATGGAGCAAATCTGACCTTTCGCAAGTTGGGGAGCACAATGTTCCATGACACATAACATTTCATTTGTGTTGGCTATTAGGCCTATATGCGAGAGTATCTGTGAAATGTCTTGTATCTGAGAACTGTCTTTGTCTTTCCTAACGTGAAAGACATTTCTCCGTTCTCAGCTGAGGTAGACACATTAACGTTACAGCTGCAGTGTTTACCACTGCGCATTAGCCTAGCAGAGTTTCCTTCTGTTTATAGCTTTATCTCGATAAAACGGCATGGTAGAATTTCAGCCTGCATGCATGTTTCGTAGCCTAAAACAGAGCAGCTTACATTGGTAGAGAGAGCAACAAGTTAGCAAACTGCAGAGTCGCCCTCTCTGCCTGCTCAGCTGCTAAACAGCTGCACTCGGACTGCAACTTATGTTGTAAAGTTTAAGCCAATGTTTTTTCGGCCATTCACGCCTTTCACTTTGCGTGTCTTGAGAAGCTCCAGCTTGCTGTTTTATTGTTCACTTTTGACTCACTTTACATCAACTTTGCTAACTATTTTTCCTCATTCTTTCCCTCAGAACAGCACTCATACCACTCGCTTTCCCTGCACGACCACACGGGCACTGACATCACTCACTGAAGTCACCCTGCCATTCTCGCTCTAACTGAACTCAACTTCAGTGCTCGAGCCCTAATAATGTCCTATACTGTAAAACTTTGTTAAAGACCATTGACCTCTCTCTCTCTAGAGCGTACAGGAGGCAAGACATGACGCGATTGACACAGGAGCGTTTGTAATTTAGTCATAAAAAAATTGAGTGTCTTGCTGTTCCCTGAATTTGTCTGAAGATTCCGGCATCAGTCCTTACCAACATAAGACCCTAAATCTATTTAATCCTGAAGGTTAAAGTACCATGTTATTGTGTGTCTCTGGTTCTTCCAGCCGCATACAAACTTAGAAAAAAAATTATCCATGCTGTTTTGAGTGAGATACAGGTTTCTGAACGTGTCCTGCCTTCAGTCTCCAGGTGAGCTGTTCAAAATCTGCAAGGCTTTCTATGTCACTAGCCAAGACGTGGTGGCTAACCGTAGCATGCTAGCTCGTTCTCAATGGCAAAACACTGTTCAACACACACTAGTTTACCACAATCTATAAAAGAACTACTTCCATGTTCCTGTTCTGCAGGTATTCCACAAGTGCGCCCTCGTTTAGAAGAAGCCTCCCAGCTAATCCTGCCATGTACTGACCAAAGTTGGAAAAACAGTAGCTAGCTGATGTTATCATTACCTAGCTACTGCGCATGTGCGAGGCCCAACAAAGATAGTATAGAAGTGAGATGTCTCACTCTGTAGCTAAAACAGAGACCTAAACACATAGGGTGAAAACACAACCTGCACCAATGTCTGTAAAACACAAATATGGTGTTTTTTGAAAATATAACCATGTAAACCTATTTTGGTACAACCTCAAAATACAATTATGAACCTGGAAGGGAGTATAATATGGGCGCTTTAATATCACAAGACTTTTTTGCAACATTTCTCACTCTTGATTTTTTTCAGTCTGTTACACATAAGATATTCTTTTGTTCCTCTGTTTACATGTTTTTTGTTTTTTTGGGAGAAGAAAATCTGGCACAATTGATATTATTCATTCCCAAAGGCTTTTAGAATGCATCCTGCACAATCATCTGAATTCACGGATTTGCATGATTTACCTGAGGGTCGACTTTAAATTTTGGTGCCTGGGAACTTTTTTTGTGTGTCAAGGGATTTGAGGGGACCACTAGGGCAAAATTACATTCCACAGCCTGCTGCCAACTTGGCAAAGCCCAAAGTGAGTCTGACTTAGAACAAACCAGGGGGTTACATGCTTCATTTCACAAAGAATCAGGACAACCGCAGGGCTGTGTAGTATGTGTCTGTCTGTGCGTGTGTCTTTTTGAGAACCTGTTAGGGCTTTATCGTTCTGTTATGCAGAGAACATTTGTTAAAAGCATCAGTCTTGCTGGAAAGGCCATGTTTGCTTAAAGGGCAAGTCTTTTTTTTCCTCCTGTGTGCCATCATGATAGATGACACCAGACACTCAGTCAGAAACCTGCCCATGAGTTTTTAAGCAATTATCTCAATACTGTTACATATGAACAAACAGAAGCCAAGTTTAAAAATTAAACGTACCAAAAAAGTGACGTGAGAAGATGTAAAGCTACTTGCTTGGTTTTAGTTTTCCATGAACAATAGTACAATAAAAACCCTAAATAAACAGAACAGAGTTAGGTGTAGAATGTTAGATGGTGTAAAATGTTAGAACATACACCCTTCTGTGTGCATTTGTCCAGCAGGATACTTTAATTAAGCCGAACGTCCCATCCAAAAAGAAAGTTTTTGTCCAAAGTTGAGAGCTAAGTTGATTAGTCCTTTGGCACGTTAGTTAGTTAGCTAGCCTGTTGGACCTCAGAAAACTGAGTTAACATGTATAGTTAGATGAATTACGTTACCCAGGCGGTAACCTCGCATTGCCAGACCTTAACGTATAGCTAGCTGGCTAGTTATTCTAGCGCGCTGCATAGTAGACCCAGGTGGTGTCACACACTTTCAAGTCGACTGTAGTCATGTACACATAGCTAGCTAGACAACGTAAGGCATAGCTAGTTATACCTAATTTAGGTTAACGTTGTGAGAAATTAGCTAATGTTAAACATTTGCATTTTACTTGCAGAAACGTTAGCTAGCTAAATAATGAACAACTTACCGGCAATCCTCTCTTTCTTTGCGCTAGCTAGTTTTGAAGGCATTTGTAGAAGTGTTGAAAAACATCCAGGAGGAGCTTCATTTTAGTGGAAGCACGCACTCTACCGATTAAATCCTACACAGCTATGTCCTAACCTTTATAGTCTACTGGTCCTAACGCTAACCAAAATAGAACGTTAGTTTTTAGCTAGTTTTCGTAATATGTGTCCCTTGTCAAAAACAACATACTTTGAACAAACCTTCGACCAATGGCAAAAAAAAAAAACTTCGACCAATGGCCCGGCTAGTTAGTATCACGGTACTAGGTACTAGACGTTAGACGTCCAGTAGCATAGCAACCAATCCGAATCTTGCACCGTCTTACAAATGTATTTTATTGCCATCAGTCATCTTCAGTTTTAAAACATAATTGCCAATAACAGATTCTAATATTCCAGGAGGAAATTCAATGACAAATATTATTATAGCGAATTTTAAGAGTAATTTTAAATCGTCAAGAAAACGTTTTTTAACATTTTTTGTGGTTATGAAAGTATGTTAATCATTTTAGAGTGATTTGTCGCCTTCTTTTGGACATTTGGTAGATAATTCACTTAAATCACATTTGAGCTTTCAACCTTAAATACAAGTGCTGAGGGACAGATCTTCCTGATTGTCCATATCATGATAGTGGCCTAAATGCATTAAGGCTACAGGCTACTATAGATGAAAAAATGGGAAATGACAATAAAATGTCAGAGTGCTTTACAATGATCCCATGGACATGCATCTGTTCTCAATGGTCTTGGGATTGGAATTTAACAATTTAAAATGGGTATACCAATAAGTTAAAATGCCTCAGACTTCCACCATGCCCCCAGTAATAGCATATGAGATACCAAGACAGGAGGGCACTGTTTCACAGAAGTTAAGCTGTACTAAATTTGACAACAAATGTGTTTAAGACTATTTCATTCACTTCACTTTTCTTTGCAACCCTGATTTGATTCATGGCTGATATGACTGATTCATATCACTGTGTTTTTCCAGCTTGATAGAGAGTGAAGGTGATGTCCTCAGTGGGAAGCAGTACAGTGTGTGTGTGTGTGTGTGTGTGTGTGTGTGTGTGTGTGTGTGTGTGTGTGTGTGTGTGTGTGTGTGTGTGTGTGTGTGTGTGTGTGTGTGTGTGGGGGAGAGAGAGAGTTGAACAGAATATTTACCATGGAGTGTGGTTCCTGGGAGGAGGTACGTGACATTGTGGCTGTATCAATGCTGCCTCGCCTGCCGCTCTTGTGCCCTTCAGCCAGCCAGCACCCTGAGGTTCCCAGCAGAGCGGCCACAGCCAAGGCCCAAACACCCAGGTTGCCCATGAGTGTCTACCTGGTGTGAAGAGTAAAACACAATGCAATCATAGCCTTAAGACTCACTTTGTTGTCTCCACTGCAGTTTCCAAAAATAAAACAAGTTACACAGCATTATAATCCTCTTCATATTCATCAGGGGAATGGAACGGTTTACTGGTCTTCACCAGACATACCTAGGAACTATAAAACTTAGATCTAATCTATATGTTCTGTTATCAATGTTATTAAATTAAAAAATTGTAAGCTGTGTTGTTGTTCGTTACTATGTAATTTAAATTGTAAATCTGCAGGCCTGATTTGGGATTTTCAATCGCCCATAATCCGATTTGTATTCAAATGCATTTCAATGTCTTTTATTAACTTGGGATTTAATTGTGGGTCAAACAGTTCAATCATTCCAAGCAAGCTAAAATATCATAATTTTATTGGCTACAGAGAAGATGAAGATAGATTAGCTGAAATCACATGCAGCTAAACTAATTATGTGTATAGGAGTGAATGTGATTGTAACCATTGAATTGTACAGAATTGGTTGCAAAAATGTCTGCAGGATAAATGAGACAGAGGAGAGCAAATTTCAGAGAGTTCAGAAAGTCGTATTTTTGTCACTATTTCCAGGCAGGACATGGTGAGAAGATGTGTTGTTGGCCTAAAGAAGGAAAATAGGCTTTCAATAACTCTGTGTTAAGGGTATCTCTAACTGATATTGTGTAATTTCCCAATCGTCCTAATAGCCTTCCAATCCAGTGTTGTTTGCAGGTATCTGTAGCGTACATGCAAAACTAAAACCTGAAAAGATGTTCATGAATGCACACATTTTACACACAATGGAACAAAAACTGTACACTGATCATGCACACACATCATTATACAGCCATGTGAACATCAAAGGCCACACTGATGGAGATAATTATCTGTATTACAAAGGACACAGAAGCTCTTTTGATGTCAACAAAGAGACAACCCTCTGAAGTCGCAAATGGTGGAGTGTGTATAAACTCAGAAGATCAATTTCCCTGCTGTGACACATACACACCAACACATTGACACAAACCTTCTGGAAAAAATACCCAAAGCATCCCGACTAATACTTTATACTAATTCTGTGCTGTTGTTTGCAATGCTAGAGAGTAAAAAGCACCTAAAGTAGCTGCACCTAAACAAGTTTTTTCAGATAATGACTAGTTCCTTTGGTAAACCATGTTAAAAATGGCAAGCAGGAATTTAATAATAAATGTTGAAACATGTTTTAAATGGTACTGCTTTGGAGGACCTAATCTCAAGAGTCAATAAAACATAATCTCAATTTGAATAATATCACTACATAGGGTGAAATACTGTAATAATAGGACAACTTTACATTAAATTTGTCATCCAATACACCAAGAACACAAACTACAGACACATTAAGCAGCAACGTGTTACATTAGCTAAACTTTCTTATACAGTGGCAACACAAAATAAATACTATCAGATTTACAAAAGTAGTATTTATTACAGGGTCATTACACTGGTGTTTTTTTTTTATTGTGTCCACACTGTGTAGTGTCTAACGCCCTCCAGAAGAACTTGGCATTTTGCACTGATAAGAAATATTTATGGACTCCATCAAAGCGCTGACTTCTTGTATGGTCTTATCAGCTGATGCGGGCCTTTATTGTACTTTCAGGTAATGTGTTTATCGTTTTTACTGTGATCTTATATTTTATTATGCAACTTTATTGTGTGTTATACTGCAGAACCAGTCTGGAAAAAAATTTCAAGAGGTGGCCATAAAGTTTGCGACTAAACTAAATAAGGGCACAACAACATGTGATGCATCTTAAACAGTGCAGGCGTTTATGGCTTTAAATGTCTGCAGAAGCTCTTCACTAGAATAGTGAATATTAAAAGGGTGATTCACCTTGACCTGTAAATGCCCTGGTCCTGCTATCTGAGACTGTGCCGCTCTGCTGATCTGCTTTACATAATCTATTTTTACTAAAAATACATGTTATTTATTTTAAAACAGTTTATCAAAATTCACTCTAAATTTATTTTCACCATTTTACAATCATTTAACCATCATGTGATGTAATTGTTGACTAATTCTTGTTTTGACTTGTTTATTGACTTTTTAAACTCGTTTTAAATAATTTCTGCATTGCAGTAACCGTAAAATGAAACCATTTTTTCATACAAATCAGCATAAGTATTTAGATCTTTTCTTAAGTACAGTAAAAGTAGAAATACCACAATGTAAAAAAAACTTCATAAATTAAAATCCTGTATTCACATACTTTTTTTTTTTTAAGATTATTTTTTGGGCCTTTAATTGACAGGACATTTGAAGATATGAAAGGGGGAGTGACATGCAGCAAAGGGCCGCAGGCTGGATTCGAACCCGGGCCGGCTGCGTCGAGGAGTAAGCCTCTATACATGTGCACCCGCTCTACCAACTGAGCTATCTGGGTGCCCATTCACATACTTTTTAACGTACTTTAACTCAAAGTTGTATTATTAATTAATTTCTTTGGCCACTAGTGGATAGCAGCTGTGAACACAACACTGACATATTATCATAAAATTGACACTTCGAACATGTCAGAAAAACGTTCCCTTTTTACATACCAGGAGATATACAGATTATACAGATTACAGACACCCCACTCAGAAAGAAAGCTAGTAATTGGAAAATGAAACACTGTACTCAAGTCCCCCAAAAATGTAGGCTACCCAATTATCGTATTTAAGTAAATGCACTTTCCACCACTGCAAACAATACACAAAGTCCGGTCCTGTCAGTGTAAACATCTCTCGCTAAAGAACCACCAACATTATTCAGCTAGCTGGCCCAAGGATAATGGGCCCTCACAGATGAGAGCTCACCCTTGTGAAATTAAGCACCAAATGAGATCTGCCAGTCACTGTCTTAATGTGCTGCCCGGCCCCCTGGCATTGGCGCACATAGAGCTACTACACACATCCATGCATGAGTACACATGAACACACACACACACACACACTGGTCCATTTTCAAAAGCATCAGGTGGGAGAAAATCTATGAGGAAGCCATTATTTGATCAGCATATTAAAAAGCTTAAAGAGACCTGTGGACCATTTGGCAGCATTGCTCAGATCAGACTTGTTCAGTGTGGGACTTGCATTTTAAGCAGACTCAATGTGCCAAAAGTTAAATACAATCTATTCTAATCCCAGCTACCTTCTTTCGCTATCTCTCATTTTTCATGTTTCTTTCTTCAGAGCTTTCAATTTTCGGGACACAAAAGTATTGTTATGGGCCAGAGGAGCCCTGTAGAGCTGCCTGCAGCCAGCCTGTCTCCCCTTTCATTCGCTTGCTTTCTGTAAATTTCATTCAAATTTTCTTCATATATGTAGCAGAGAAATTGGTTTGAAGGCTTTTAAATTATTAACCGAACCAACCAGCCAGCTTGTAATAATAGGTTTAAAAATGAAAAAAAAGTGAAAAAATTAAAATGTCAGGGGGGAAAAAAAGGGACAAATACTTGTACTGCATATGGGAGGGATCACTTTACGGTTTGTATGGACCTGAAGAACGATTACAGTAACTCAATGTCTCAATGTGCTAATTGGCTGTGAGTATTGTATTACGTAAGATATACTTGTGTCCAATAAGGAATAATAAATATAAAATTTAACTATTAAACCAGGTTTTGAGTTCCATTATTTATTTTTTGGGATGCTACAATTCCAGGAACTGAAGTGTTTTTATATAACACTGAAGAGTATATTCAGCTAAAATGCCTATAATGCACAGCGCTCAGGTACAGTAAAGCACCATCTGCTAGCCGTCACATTTTAAGATGAGGCGTTCAGAGGAAGGGGACATATCATACACCTTTGAGACGCATCAGCTACATTCAGCCTGGAGCTGCTTTTTTCTGGGTCGAGGTAAAATATTTATATTCACCCACTGCTTCATTTTGAATGACTGCAAAGATTTCTCAATGAATGCATGGATGAAGACATGAAACACACACGCAAACATACATAAAGATCATTGCTCATTTCAAAGTCTGAAAAGCCTAGTCTTTAATCTGAGATAAAGTTAAAAATAGAGATACTGTATCTATGCAAGGGTGGTGGCGGTGTTGCATGGTTATTATAGGAATAATTCTGAGTCTTCTAAACATAAAGCCTATTTCTTCCTCAGCGTGAGAAACTACAAAACATCTGGCTCTGCTCTGACGAAAACACACAAACTGTCAGGCTGTGGCTAATGGTGATATACGTCGGCAATATCATGTATGGATCCTCGTGAGCATAATGGTCCCCGGCAGGGATGTTGACTAATGTTTCTTGTTCCTTTCGTGGCAAGCATTTCAAGCATTTTTGCAATTTTCAATATTTTGTTCTATATGTTTATGCTTATGTTAAGCTATTTGAATTGCCTTTGTGTCTGAAAAGTGCTATATAACTAAACTGGACTTGATTTGCCTATGGTGTAGAATGTAGATCAAATCATCTATTGTTTAAACTGATCCTAATGTATGGCCAAGATTCCCCTTGGCCAGCCATTACCCGAGTGTACTGTATAGTAGGTTGGATTTGGCCCTACAACACAGTCACTAGTTCCAGACAGCATTTGCCATCTCCTGAATCCTAACGTCCACTATTACTATAATGTGTATATACTAATCTTATGCTATAAACCGATATTTTTGGTATGCTGTTTTGCTTGTTAGTCTAAACGTAATTAGTGTAATTTACCATTTGGTACTTCCAGAAAATGATGAAAGATGTGCACCAAAGCACATCAATCTAATTGGGACTTTGGAAAGTTTGGAAAGATTTTGGAAAGATTTATTAAGTTAAAAAAAAGAAAAGAAAATGTTGGTAAAAATCACTCTATTAAACAAACTGTAGACGTATAACTACTTGCACAAAACACACAAGCACTTTGGTCATGTATTGTTTTCTATTCTTTGTATCCATGTTTACTGTCTGTTTTATATGTTGTAATGTTTGGTGCGTTGCATGTTATGTGGTGGTCTACAAAGTTTTAAGGATGTCCTGCCTCTTAGACAGTGAACCTAGTTTACCCACAGGTACAAATAAAGTAACCTGAACCTGACAGGACAATGAAACTCCCCTAACACTAAGTAGTGTTTTTGAGTAGTAACCCTAACAAAGCACTTATTCAATCCAAACCATAATCTTACCCTAAAGGTTTTTTGTGCCCAAACTTTAACCATAACATTGTCACATCATCACAATATTTATATGTTTTAACATTGATTTGAAACTGTTTTGGAAGGAATTGACAAATGGTGTCATCCTTCCAATGGGTGGCAACATTTTTGACAAGAGACTGAGTTGATAACTAAAAATTGACAAGTAAATGATCACTGCATGCAACCCTACAGCCTAATGGCAGTAGGGACACATGAGACACATTCCAAGTGATCAGGCTAAGTTCTCCTTCCTACTTTCTGTTCAGTCTCTGCACTCCAGATAGGTTTGCTGTCACAGTTACAAATGACACATGCAGTTCTAGAATGACAATCAGTCCCCACTCAGCATGTTACCTCCCTGCAAGTTGCTGAGTATTTAAAAAGATTACAAAGAAGGGCAGGCAAAAATAACATCTGTGAACACAGAACACCACACTACAAAGTCAAATGTTTTGCATATGAAGCATTGCATTGTGCTACTGACATCTTTGTACTTTTAGAAAGTATTCCTCAATTGATAAAAAAAATCTGTCTTTGAAAGAGTTATGTGTTTTGTCAGCCTGGTTACCATGCCACCCTTTAAAAGTAGAAGGTTAAGATTTTCTGCTGTCAATCATTTTGTAAAAAGTAGGTGTCACTTTTTCCCCCAAATGGTGCATGGCCACTTTTGGAACAAACCTCTCTACATGTTGTGACTCTAAGTGCTGCCTCTAACTGATGCTCCTCTTCAGTAAAATATCTGCTATCATCCTGCAACTGCCGGCCTATCCGCCTGCCCTCAGGTTTCAAACAGCCCCTTCCTCAAAAAGATTTCTACGTAGCATGAAATAGAGCCACCAAGGGGATTGCCTTTGCCCAAAATCTTGTCACGACGCTTAGATGCGGCAGATCCGTTCGTCTACATTTCACTCTTGTTCCTGTGTGGTTGGGGAAGATACTGAAGAGACCAGGGGTGTCAATCTGTCTGTCAGCCATGCATCTGGATCACACGCTCTAACCCTTGTTATCTTCCAGACACTCCGGGTGAACATGATACACAACCTTTCAAGTTTTTTCCCCCTTTAATTATTTATTTTTTATGACAAGATACGTGAAAAAATCTCTGATTTCTAAAGGATGTTCTGAACCTGTGTTTCCCAAAGAGGATTGATACAGCACAGTCGCCCAGAAAGAAAAGGTTATGAACTGTCGTTTACTCTAATGTAAAAGACTCGTAAGCAATGCCCCTTGGAAAGGAGACAGGGTTGACACCTCACTAGTTAAAAGCTGACAGGCCTTATCAGCCAAGGAGCCAGACAGCTCACATTAATAGGATTTTACTCAGACATTTGGAACTAATTAAGAAAGAAAAGATCTAATTAATGATGACTGTTAGCAGTTTGAACTAGAAAGAGAATGTCCAGACATATTTAACCTTTATCAGTCTGGTTTATTTCAGCAATCGTCCTGTTCACTTGGCCCACAGGTTTCCATAATAACAATAAGAAAAAAATTGATTATCACTATAATTTAAGGCAATGTCAAGAGTCTGCTGTTTGCTTATTTTCATATTGTACTGAAATAAATGGAAACCAATGGCAGCCTGGAATGGCAATTAATCATAAATTTAAAAAGCACTGTGGTTTGGAAAATTATTATCTGTGAGGTAAAGCATTTCTGATTTGTAGTTACTGTCATTTGAGAGTAATTAGTTTTATTACAATATTACTGTGTCTGAATTGTAATAAGTTACACCACTTTTGCATTACTTTTGAGTTACTTTTACCAAAATAACAGCTGAAGTTTGACTTGGCATGTAGCTCGTGGATTTCACCACCGGATCAATAAAGCCTCCTCTTTATCCACTTTAATGCATCATAGATTATTCATAAGATTTAGTATAATTAATATGAATATGCAAAGTAACTAAAGCTATAAAAATAGATGAAGTAAAACATACAATAAGTAAGTAGGAGAAAATTAAAATACTCAATTAAAAGTAGGCTACTTTACAGTTGTGTTCAAGTACGGCATACTCTCCAGGGCTGATAAAATGCAATGGTATTTACTTGTAGTGAGCCTGAACATTACTTCCCAACGGGTTGATATCTGTCAGCAGCTCGGACACACTGCTGTCCGCGCTGACCGTCACCTGTTAGGACACAGATGTTGTCCGTACCGTCTCTGGTTCTGGCTCTGTCCATGGGAACAGTGACAGGACAGCTCGCTTCAATGCAGTATAATAACTCCTAAAAATAATATCCATTTCACAAATGTATCCGCCTCTGCACTCATCTCAACCTTCATTTACAGCAAAAGGAAAAGAATACTCTTTTTTTCCTGTGAAGAAATGTTTCGCAGTGTATATTTTTTCTTATTTTTTTATTATATTATCGAAATTTCATCAGTAATGCGTTCTATTACTGCATTACAGCAAAAATAAATACATTACTGTTATTGCGTTACTTTTGCAACGTGGTGCTCCCAACACTGAATTTAAACAGTATTCAGGGAAATGGGTGAAAAGAAAATTCCAAAAATGTTGAAAAACGTGAGAAAAGATCAGCAATTTGTAGAAGAAAAAAGGCACAAAAAAACTCTAACACCAGGCATAAGCCAGACGGATACACACAAAGACTAGTAAACAGCAGAAATAATTATGAGCAACAACAAGAAGGCCATTAAAGCAATTAAAATGTGACAAAAACACATGGCAGCTGTAATAGAAAAGTTGATGTATTGTTTTTGCAGAGAAATAACTGCAAGTGTGCCTTTTCAGATTGTGGTAAAATGTACTTTAAAGAGAGAAAAATGTGTCTCCCTTCCAGACAAGGCACAGGGACCTTGGAAACAATGCAATGCTTTAGCAAGACCAGAAATATGTATCAGCTTGGGTTATTCTGCATCACCTCCAGATTGTATTTCATTTTATTTATCATACAGGAAAGTTAAAAAAGTAATATTACGTTACAATTTAAACGGCCAGACTCAGTTTAAATACAGGTTTCCGGCAGGTTCATTTAACATTGTTACGGCATATGAGGACAGACACATTTGTACAGGACATTAGCATGGGCTAGACAGTCACATACAACTAAAAACAAACAATACATAAAATGCAATTAAGACTTGGACCATACATGAACAATTAATGTGTGCAAGTGTAACTGTTGAGAAGGAATAGTTTGTATGCTTTTTTGAAATTTGTGATGGATGGTAGTGTTCTGATTTGATAGGGAAGGTCATTTCCAAATTTGTGTGTATGTATAAAAAAAAGGATTCCTGACCATGGTTGTTTTTGTATGGGGGGAGTGGAATGAATGCCTGTGAGACTGACTAGACTAGTGAAGCGTACTGGTCTCATGTTATTTGTCGGTAGAAGTGCAGCAAGTGCTGGTGAAGTGCCATTTTGATTCTGAAAATAAAATGCAATAGCTTGGCTGTTTATGTAGTTCTGGTAAGTCAGAGCATTTGAGCATGTGAGTGCAATACAATGGTGAGACCACTTTGGAAGATTACTGTGGATCTTGAGAACTTGATTGTATAGTCTTGCTATTGGTTCAGTAATTTCCTTAGTGTTAAGAGACCAGATTGGAAGACAGCAGGACATTGTTGAAAAAACAATTGCATGTGGGTAAGTTTCAGTGACAGAAAAGGAACGATATGATCTAATGTTGTTATACACCTACATTTTACAATTCAGATTTTTTGATAAGTTAGAAATATGTTCCTGGTATGTAAGGTGCACACCAAGATGTTTGTAAGTCTTTGTGTGTGATGACAAGATCTTGATTTGCAAAGGTAATAGAATCAGTAAAGGAAAGCCTTTTTCTGGGTGAACGAAAATACATACATTCAGTTTTCTTTACAATTATGATCAAGTGGCTCTTTTTAAACCAGTCATGTAAGAACAATAAATGTCAAATGATAATTTGTATCATTTATGACATCAGGATTTGAGTCAGAGAAAAAAATAACAGTATCATCTGCATACAGTAAGCTTTTTGAGTGTTTACACACTTTAGGGAGATCATTGATGTATAAAAGATAAAGTAAGTGTCCAAGAATACTGCCTTGTGGAATTCCCATATCAAAGTCTAAAGGTTGGGATGTTGCATGATTAATTTTGACAGCTTGCAACCTGCTCATCAGGTAGGAAGAAAGCATTTCTATCACAGATGAAGACAGTTTAAATGAGTGAAGTCTGTTAAGCAAGATCTAATGGTTCACTGTGTCGAAGGCTTTATGAAAATAAATAAAAATAAATCTAGTGATGTGACCTTTATTAACCATGTTGACAGTCACTCAGCCAGTTATCAGTTTCAAGGTAAGAACCTAAGTGGTTATGCAAGTTTTTTTCAAGCAACTTAGACATTGCAGGAAGTATTGCTATAGGTCTGTAGTTTGAGACAAGAGTTTGATAATCAGATTTAAAAATTGGAGTAATTTGTGCTGTTTTCCAGTCAGTGGGAAAAATAGATTAATTAAAGATTAATTAAATGCTGAAAGGAAGGTTTGAGGCTGTCAGCACGAGTCTTTAAAAAGAAAGTGTTTAGACCATAAGTATCATGGGCATGAGAGTTTTTTAGTGAATGCAGTATTTTTCTCACCTCGTTCTGTGAGATCTCAGAAAATGAGAACTGATCAGATGTTAGAGAAAACAGATAAAAAAAAGAAGAGGCAGTGGTAAAATCTGTTGGCAATTCTTTCACAGATGATACAAAATATTCATTGAAAGCACGTGTAATCTTTTCTTTATCTGAGATAAGACTACCCTGTACGGAAATTTGAATATTGACGTTTCTTTTCTTCTCAGTTTTGCCAGTGATAACCTTAAGGGTCTGCCATAATGTATTTGGGTTGGTAGCAGATTGAGTAATTTGCTGTTGGAAATAGACCAATTGCCTTAGCTTTACACAGTTCAACAGTACATTTATTTCTAATTTGTATAAAAAGATATTTTTGCTCTCTGATGTTTGACTTAACCTATACATTTTAAGAAGAAAGGCCTTCTGTTTAAGGAGTTGAAAAATTTCAGAATGTATCCATGGTAGTTTACCCTGCCAAGGTTGAACCTTGCTGGCAGTGGTGTATTTATTCTGTATTTTCTGAAGTTAATGTGAAACTGCGTTAGAATTTGTTCTGGGTTTTCTCAGTGACAGCTCATCACTCCAATCAGTAGCACTAAATTCAGCATTAAATTGAGGTAGTTTTGAAATTGGTATTTTTGGTACAGAGTGAGGGGCATGAGTTTTTGAAGATTTGTTTTTGAAGGTTGTCTTAACTGCATAGATGAACGAATGATCTGGAATAGCTGCATCTATGACACCAGACATTGCATATTTTGAGGGCTGACTTATGAAAATAAGATCCAGAATACAACTACACGTTTGCCATCATTACAATCAAGGTTTATATCACCCAGAATTACAAGCTCCTTTGTTGTAACAGATTTAATTATGTCAGAAAGCTGAGATAGATAAGCACTTACACTGACATTAGGAGGCTTGTAGGTCATGATAATGGTAATCTTGTGTTGGGGTGTAAAAATCAGTTTTAATGTTTCAGTTTCAAATTTTGAGGGGTCAATATTTCTGACTCACATAGAAGGCCAGGACTTAAAATAGTTGGACATTTTCTTGGGTGAAGTGCTCTTTTTTGTGCTTTAACTGTTAGGAATATAGGGTGGAGAAGAGATGTTTTGGAAGGCAACGTTGGAAGAGATGGGGGAGTGAGAGTAGCTGGAGCTAGAAATCTAAAGTGGGAAAAATAGTCGCGAGTTGTATGTAAAAGCATACGCTGCGGTTGCAGTACAGCAGTAAAAAGTCTGTTGCAGTTTGCATGTGCGTATAGTCCTCATAAATGCCATATATCTAAGGTTTTCCGAAGATTATTTGAGTCAGGCCAGTGATTAAGACAAACAACTTAATGTGCTTAAAATGTATTTATTTCTCTTCATCAGGGTAATTTGGTTTAACGTCAGTTACCCACTGGTGAAAAATTATAGTTTGGAGGGAAAAACACAATTGCTGATGAGAAGCTGGCTGGCCAGACCTCTGGTCAGGACAGGGTGGGCAAATGACGCTGGTCCGTGGTGCAAAAAGCTCCGCTGAAAGCCGAGTAGGTGGCAGTTGGGCACACTTGTGCAGAGCAGCTGCTACGGGGGGCCGATGGCAGGCCAGCCCCCGCCGCTCCTCGAGGCAGGCTCTGCCACAGTTCAGCTCCGGAACCATCCGCAGCCCCCTGCCTCAGCTCCAGTAGGGAGCAGCTTGCAGGCATGGCTCCCGGATGGACAGAAGCCTCGCTTACTGGTACAGCCCTTCCAACACAGCCGGCAGCACCGCAAACCATCCGTCCAGCCGGCCTGGTAACTCGGCCCCGCACCTCCCTCGTAGCCGGGCAGGCAGCAAGGGAGATGACCCAGACTTTGATGGAGTGTGCGTTGACATGCACGAGAATATTAAGTCTGGGACTGAATCTGTTTATTTGTTGTCCATGCAAGACAGCTTTGGCTGGACACCACATGCAGCTGCAGCATACTTGACAAATATCAGGCCTGCAAACGCATGAATTGACGCATATTTGGTGTTTGCTTGCCTTAGTAGTTCACAGTTACCTGCGACTGCTTCTTCCGCTGCTGCTACCACTGCTGCCATGTTCCTTGGATGCCTTATTAATTGCTGTCTGACACTTTCCCTTTACCACTTTCTGTCTCTATAGAAGAGACGTAGCTTCAGGCTGTAAGGAAGTAATAAGAAGCCATCTCAAAACTGGAGAGAGAGAATAAGAGGCCCCTCCTTTCTGTGTCAGACTATTTTCTTCCTCTGCCTCTTCACCTTTCTTACTCAACACTGATATTGACTTTTGGCTTTTTCCCTGACAAGTTTCTGTGACCAGATTGGCAACCCTTGGGTGTTAAATCCCACATCCTGTTTGTCAGGTGGGGCTGAAAGACACAAACAGCAAGTGACTTGTTAAATCCGGAAATTCCCCCGTAGGCTGCATGACATGGCTGCAAGAGTATAAAGGATATCAGAAGGATCAGCAGAGCCAGAACAGGGTGGTCTGCCTGGCTAAGAGGACTGTTTGCTAATACAGAGCAAAAAGTGTTAGCAAACAACATGAAAGAGGTCTGCATTGGTAATGAAGAAAAAACACTCTCTAAAGCATAAACGGCTCTTCAGAGGCACTTTGTGGAGAAAAATGTGGTTTGTATGTATAATCATCACTGACCACCAGAAGCCATCAATAGCTGTGTGCTGTTCTTTGAAGCCTTGTTTGTGGCTGTAGGAGCTAGAAATCAATGCATGTAAAGAGGCAAAGAAGCCCTCTCTGAAAACATGTTCTGACATATCAATATACATCCATTTACAATCACCAAATTCATTGTTTCCTTTGTTGACGTTGCCCTTAATGCTGACTACAAGATAAAGCCAACTTTACACAAGTAAATTCAAATTATCCTCCAAAAACCCACAAATGATCTAAACAGATTCAAAGTTAATACAATTAGACTTTGTAGCTAGGTATTAAAATGTTTTGTGGTGTGTTAGCTTTGTTGACAGGCTCTCACACTCAGCCCTGGTGTTTGTCATGTGTGTCTTACTGCAGCTCCACCACAAGCTTCACATTAGTTCAGAAATCAGATTTTATTTTAGTTCAAAATAACAGCAAAGGTGTTTGCAAAGGGTAAAACCAAACAGAACTTTTAAAGCCTGCTTCAATAACTTTACACGTTACATCGTTAGTCAGAACTTCTGAAAACGTGTCTACAGCGCTCAGTTTGCTGTGATAAAAAACAGGAGCATCTCTCTGTTCTGTGCGTAATAGTTGAGTCACGTGGACCTTTGTTAGATATTCTACTAAATATAAAGTTAAAGACTTGAGCATGGTTCACGGTCAATCTTGACCTTGAGAGCATGTGTGACAAGATAATCTCAACTCAAAGGTCCACTTAAGCGACAACTTTTCATAGCTTTCTAACACGTTTTACAGTCTTCATCAGAGCTGATCAGAACATCAAATGAAAGATTTTCAATTTTTTTTTAGAATTACTCCTTTATCCATTGCCTCCCATATATGGTTAACTCACTTTTTTTCTTTTTGCCTTAGCAACAACATATTTTCATCACAAAGTAGGGTTGGGCGAGTGTTTCATATCATCTAATCGTGGTTACTCGTGTGAACATTTTTAAACACTTGAACATAAAAAAATCTATTTAACAGCAATGTGTCCTTTATTCAAACTCCCTTTTTAATGTCCTTGTGTCCGTGCTTAGTTCAACAATATCACATTATCATGTTCTGTTTAACACTATTTGCCTACCTTTAATATTCCAATTCAAATCTCATACACACTGACAAATACTCTTATGGAGCATTTTAGTGAACAGACATAAGGAGAACGGAAATAAAAAAGAATTCACTCGTCACTTGTGCTAATTAGCAAGGCACCGCTCTACCCAAAACACCTTTTTTTATAACATGTCAGTTCTGATAGTAAGTTAGTTAAAATTGCCTCAGTATCAACGTAAGTAAAAAAAGAACAATTGTCGGTATACGATCCAATTGCCAATCTGCACAAGCAAATACAAAGGAAGCTGATCCCTAACGACTTCTCAATCTTAGAATTTCTCCATCTGACATGTTGAATGTTTTCAGAGAGCAGGAGGAATTACATAGGTTATGTACTGATATGAGTGAAGTAACATTTAAAGACATCCTTGAATCACACCACCTTTCCAAATGTGATATGGCAAAACAACTCAAAGCAAAAGAAACCACGATAAAGTTTTAAGATGTGGAATGAGGATTGGCTGCATAAAAGGGACAGGCATATGGCTGACTAAATTCACTGCAGAAAACAGATATGCCAGATGACCTTTCCATAACCCCTTTATGCATTTCTCCCTCTCAGCTGACTCTTTCGTCAGTTTCCCCCATTCAGGCAGAGGAGGCATCGAGCACTCTGTGCTCAGAGCTACACTGCTGATGCTCTGAGCTCAGCCGCTGTGTTCATATGGGATGCGGCGGTAAAGGTCATTTCTAGAAGTTCAACATTAGTGATCAGAATTTCAAGTGAAGCATGTTGCCCACATTTTGTGGCCTTGCTCTCTACAGGGAGTACAGCGGACTCATCAAGTGAGCCTGGCGGCCACAGTAATATGTCTCTGGAATCAAAAGGATACAGAATCTAATGGTGCAAGTTAGTGGTTCCCCTCAGTTTCAGTGTCATTCATATTAGGTGCTTCTCATTGTCATAGGCCTCATGCTAATCATGTTATATTTCTCTGGGTGTGAGTGTGCGTGAGTGCCAGTGTGCCCCTGCCAAACCCATGAGAAAGACTTTCATCAGTTCAATTTAAAACTAATCTAGTCAGCCCCATCGAGATTCGAGTGTATGGCGAAAGAGCCAGCTCATAAGTGTGTGACTCACCATCTGTAATGCATTTTTACCTTTGTTTTGGAGTACGGCTCATTATACTTCTTCCCAAAATTTGCAAAGCCAAACAAATCAAAGTCACCAGGCGTAAAGAATAAAAAAAGGAGGAAGAAGTGGGTTTGGTTTACTCGAGGGGGATAGCTTTGTTGTGTGGAAATAAATCCTGCTCCTGATTAGACAAGCTCTGCATGGGGTTCAGGCGATGTTATGCCAAGCATTTCAAGTGTTCACAAGTGGGGCATTATTTTTGATTTGAAACATGTAATTTATTCTACTTAAAACCTGTATGGACTTGTCATACAGGGACAATAAATTGTTCAGAGCCTAAAGCACCCACCTTTAATTTAAAAAAAAGGACTGGGTCATGTCTACTTTGTGTATAGAAGAGGGGAAAATAACCATTGTTGCACACATTTGGCTATTTGCATGTGTACAAATATCTAGCACAGTAATAATAATTCAATTGTTCTGAATGTTTGAAATAAACCTTGTTCTATCCTTTCTTGCATGAAAGATTTTCAGTAACAAACACTTTTTAGTTTGACATCTGGCCCATGTGTGCAAGACACAAATATAGTAGATTCACTTGAAATTGGCACAAGAAAGCGCTAAGTTTCTGCTGCCACTACGTACTGTGAAATACTTCTAGAGAAACAAAATCCTACTCTTTCCTGCGGCCATAACAGCATAATCAAAATACTGTATTAACCTGCCTGCTGGACCTTTGTTTTGCAAGTAAAAATCCTTAAAATTACAACTTCAAAAAAGTCCTCATTTGGACCAACACTAAGGCAGCAGTGCAGCAGGCAAGCAGTTAGCATGTGGGATATATCTGATAGCTACATATCTTCATGTTGCTTGAAAATCTTTTTCTGCATCTATAACCAGGGCTCAAGCTTACATCTGTTTTAGCATTTCGGAATGTGAGCAGCCGGGAAGTTAAGTGAGAAGAGAGACTGTAAAACGACCTGTTTTCAGCCTCTCAGCTGAAATGTCCTGGAGCAAGATATTGAATGTACTATCTGCTGTTCTGTCGCTGAGTCTGACCTCTGACCTTTTAGAAGCTGGACAAAGAGAATTTCCATCCTAGGATCAATATAAGTATAATATTGATTAAATTATATAATTGATTTCAGACTAAGCTGGGAGATGCGGTCTCTTTGTAAATACATTCATTGTTGTTGAATGTGTTTTTAGCGCTCTATGTTTTGTAACATAATGTACGAGATGTATTTGTCCACAATCAAGCATCAACACAGCAACTCTTACAAAAACCTACTCAATCCAGTTATCCTTTATGAATTTAACAGCCACAAAACAAAATAAGCATTGACACTGTTAAACAGTTTATTAGAAAGGGAATGCTGACTACAGCCTATATTTTGCCAGCGTCACTCAAAAAGTAAATTACATGCTTATGCTCAAATGTCTAAATCCAGCCTAAAGACATAGTTAAACAGACTGCTGCACTAAGAATAGCCTAAGAATCTGCAAGACCTGTGGAAGCGTCTGAAACCTCTTCCTCAGCCCGGATACACAGCAGAAGATTAGACCTTTATTGCATCCTTGAAATTTAAGCTTTATCCAACTACCATGCATGACATACTACACACATGCATTTATACACATACGATTTTTAAGCGGGTTTTGGCTTTTGCAAGGTTTTAGGTGCTTAGTAAGGGGATGTACCTAATGTTACAGTGAAGGTTTTCTTGTTGAGTGTGTTTGTGTGCATACACCAATGTGGTCTGAGGTTGTGACGGCGCAGTGGATGTGACACATGTAGGAGATCAGGATTCAATTCCCACTGCGATACATCAACCAGTGTGTCCCTGAGAAAGACAACTCTTAGTTGCTCCAGAGGTGTGCAACCTCTAAATGACATATAAAATAATGTAATGTCTTCAGTGTCAATCTGTAAGTATGTGAGTCATCCCACTATTAGGCTGTCTCTGGAGCACAACAAGCAGCCATAATCTGCTGGACACTGCGTTGTAATGGCTCTCTCTGAGAGAGCTAATAAGTTACACACCCAATTGCAAACTGTAATAAGCCCGACTCAGTCACGATTTTGAGCTACATCACCATTTCTCAACCTGCTGACTGTGACCCCAGGGTTGGCTACAGAACTACTCTGACAGGGTTTAGGACATGATGCGTCTCCAAGAAAAACCTGCAGGAGTCATTTAAAAAAAGCCTAAAAACGCACTTCATCTGTGATCATGTTCATATATAAATATAATTGATATTGTGCAGATACAATTCTCTTTGCCTTTGTGATATGTAGTGGCTTCAACCCTGTTCTCAGCTATGAAAAACGCAATAACGCCAACTTTTGAATTCAAGGCAAATGAATCCATGAACACAAAATGTACCTTTTTCAGCCCAAAATCATATGTGACATTAGGTGTCTATGTTTGCTTTTTCCCTTGCAATGATATAGGCTAATGCCTAAAGGTCATATGTTCCTGTAAATGACCAGTTCAGACCCAGTGCAAACAGGTCCAGCAGAGAACCTCTGCCATTAATATTCTCACTAAGGTGCCAGGGCAATGTATTGATCCAAAGCTCTGCATGTGCTTGCATGTGCCTGCTGTATGTAAGTGTCTGTGTGTTTGTGAGTGAGACTACAGTGCCTGAGTTGAGAGTTGGAGGAGCTGTTGGCTCCCCATAAAGCTGGAGGGCTAGAATTTACAACCGGTTTTTCACAGATAGCACAGTGATGAATGGCCGTAATTCTGCTGGTGGATGTTGACTCCATATCTGGTTCCAAGTAGAGAGGAAATCCAACAAACTCAGTAAGAAAGGCTTGGGCGCGAGGGGAAGGTAATAAGTGGAGCATAAGGGACCAAGAGGCTGGAGCGTTTTCAGAACCACGGAGAGCTCCGGCGCTACACTGTATCACGGCGGCGTGCGCGCCGACCAATCCTCATTTCCCCCTCCGCTGGCCGTCACGGAGGCTTTTGCTACCGCTGTGCTGGCTCTCTGGTGACACTGATAGGCTTTTCCCATGAGAGAGCGCTGAAGCAGCTCATTTACCACAATCAGACAAGAAAATCTCGTCTTGTTAAGGAATTTCCCTCCCCTCATTCTTAAGAGTTTTTGCATAGTGGTGAGTAGACGAGAGGTGTATGTGCTTTATAAGACACTGATCGTTAGAAGATGAAGTCTTCCCAGCGTCCTGCCAAAGAAATTGGCTGAGAGAAAGAGTACCGGGTGAGGAGGGGTGGGAGGTGGGGGTTGTTGGGACCGGTGAGCCCAGCGAGGGATGTGCGTGTCTCACTATGTTTTCATTTCAGTCCCTCTGCTGCTTGAGCAAACCTGGCGCATCCAGGCAGAGGAGTCCTACTGAAGCCATTTATCAAACACTATCCTGTTGTTTTCGAGCAGGTAGAGCCACTGCACGGTTATACGAGGGTACCAAAAGCTGGCATCTGGTCATATTGAATGATTAATCACACCCCGTGTTGCACCAGACAATAAGCTACATAGCAGGCAGTGTAGTTAAACACTGTCACAGCTTGTCATTGACATCGCCCTGCGCTATACGGCTGCACCTCACACACATCTTTCTGCCTGTAAATTCTGGAGCTCTCTCTATTATTCATGCATTTCTCCTCAGCTACTCACAAACTAATTTAAAATTACAACACGTCATTGCCATGGTCTTTACAGTTTTAATTCACTCACGCTCCCAATAAAAACAGTGACGGATACAGCAGCGTCAACAACAAAACAACCAAACTTGTAAAACACAATAAAATACGCCCTTATGCAACATTGGAGCCCCTGTCCCGCATTAGTAAATACGGTTTCCACCTTACCTGTGGTATCCCGAGGCAAGAAGGCAGAAAGGAAGGAAATTTGAGCAAATGTGCCACAGATTTCCTCGCTGCGACGAGAACAAACTGCGCTCTTTTAGTTCCACTCCTCTCCTCCCGCCCGGCAGGGTTTAAAGGGTTAGATTAATTATGGGCTGGTGTGTTAGCAGCAGCTGCGTTTGTAGCGACGGGTAGCGCGTCCCAACTCTCAGCAACGACTTGCCATCCTTCAGCTCCTCCGGCTGGTTTCCTCTCAGCGCTCCGCTCCTGCTCTGCCCTATTTCAACTCGTCTCACTCCGCTCTTCTCCTGACGTCAGCTGCTGCACGCCACATGCGGTGCGGCTGCATCTGCAGATTCTTGGCACTGGAAAGCGACACCTGTGTGTGCATGCGTGCATGTGTAAGTGTGTGTTTGGACTTTAGTGAGGACCACAGACTAGTCAAGGACAAAAAAAAAAAAGAAAAATCAGAAGATTATTTGCAGATGTTTTTCTTCATTTATTTCTTAATGTCAGGGTTTGAATGTCCTCTTTAAATGTAGGGTTTAAAATTTGGATTTGGGCTAAAAGTTATGCTTAGCTTACGTTTAGTTTTAAAGTTACATAGATTAAGGTTGTCTGTGAGTGCACAGTGTAATAAGACAAACATATACAAACAAATGAAGCCACAACTCAGTGGTTAAAATTATTTTAAAATAATATTTGCCTACTAATGTTCACATTTACACCAGGTTGTGTATTAAAAAAGAGCCAATTTAAACATTACATTTGAGGTAAGAATTAAAGAGAACATGGTGACAGATGTTATTGAATTTTCTGTTTTCTGGGTTAATCCAGCGAGGACTTCAAACAGTCAAATATATTTTATTTTGTTTTCCATGGATTATCTTCCACTCAGACCCCGTAGGGCTTTCTTATATAGTGACACACTTAAACACTTAAAAGCATCACTAATCAACAAGGCAATGATGTTCACCGAGGAATTAGACATGCAGAGGACAGGCAGGTATGTCCGAATCCCTTTCACAGATGAGCATGTTTACTGCGGATTACCTGGTTATATGAAGGTTCAAAGATTGCAAAACACACGCACACACCCACACACATACACACACACACACACAGTGCTGTTTGTAGGGTTAGGGTTAGACAACACATAGGACGTGTACACATGTCCCAGTGACCTCAACTTCTGACGCTATCACATCAGACATATTCTTTCTCTCTCTATCCTTCTCTTTACCCCTTTGTATTAAAGCCAGAAGAGTGATAACTGCACACACTATTAGGTCTAAATGTCTACATGCTGTATTCCAAAAAGATACGAGAATGGTGGCGTCCCCATCAAAATTGCATGTGGCGGTAAAATATTTATGCTTGATGTAACATTTATCAAGGAAGTTAAAAAAAGATGGTTGGGAAAATAAGAAGCAAAAAAAAGGAAACAAAAGGGAGGGTGGATGAAAAGAAAAGTAAAGGAAGGAACTTTAGTCATGATGTTGCAATACTTGATTCCCTACAATACAGTGGGCTTCAAGAGAAAGAACACATACCCCACACATTAAATACATATTATCTACAGATAATAAGTGCATAGCAGCACAACCTGCAGTAACAGGTGATGTCTGCTGAGATGGAAAATGGCCTAGTGGCACAATGCTGCAACAATGTTTTCACGGCCTTTACAGTAAGTAACACATCTATTCCTTCATATACATTATTACATATAAATACATATATTACATTACATGTAATTTAGCTGAGGCTTTTATCCAAAGCTATATATCCTGTATATCAGCCTTGAGTGCAACTAGGGTTAAGAGTCTTGCTCATGGACCCAATGGTTAATGTATCACGGTGGGAATCGAACCCAGATCTCCCTCACCGAAGGCATGTGTTATATCCCCTGTGCCATTACCACCAGACTTCCTCTTTCATCAACAAATGTAAGAAATCAGTTTTCTTCAGGAGTATTTTCAAATCTTCTTATGCGATTTCTATTGAATTGATAAATGACAAAGATTGGCAGGGAGGCAGTCAGAGGGGAGTCTAGTATGTTTAAGGGTGATGGGGTATTGATGTGGGTCAAGTAAGAGAAGGGAGGCTATAGCTGTTTGAATTAACCTGCAGCATCTAGCATGTGCATCCAAAGAGAGAAGTAATTTTGCTAGGTGAAAAACAGAAGACAGAAAAAAACATTCTAATAAATTCTTTGAGACCAGGGGTCGCAACCTTGTCAATATGAAGTGCCATTTTAAAATGTTGTTAATCATTGTGCCATATCGGCATTTAGCCTGTGATCATCTATGGAGCCCGCTCAGGCAGTGTTGTTTTTTTCCTCCATGCCTCATTCTGGGAAGAAGGCAACGAGTACTAGCCAATCAGAGGCAGAGAAGGGCGGGTCTTTGCAGAACATGGATGGTAAAAAAGTCAATCAAACAACCGTCAATAACAGGCTGCGCTTCTGCCAATAGCTGTGAAAGAGGTCATTTGGCATGCAGATTGGAACATTTAAAAAAAAAAAAAAAAAAAAACTCTCTTGCACCCTTATTGCTAATGGGCCATTGATTGAGCTACTGCATACCATTGGTGGCTTGCGTGCCTGAGGTTACTGGCCCCAGTTTTAGGCTGAATAATGTAATTCCCTCTATTAATTTCTAATAAATGCTTCTAAAAACACTGGTTTTATTGGTTGCTCGGGTGTCACTTGGTTGCCAATCCATTGTTGCTATGATCCTTGGAGGTTGCTATGTAATTGCTAGGTGTTTGGTGTGGTTGCACCATTTTTTTACGTTTCTCATTTACACAAATTTCCACCAAAAGGCACACCATCTTTATGAATATCCATGGAGTTGGAATAAAGCAAATGTTTAAAAAAACAAAACAAAGACATTAGGATTGAATATTTCAAGGCAGTAGACAGAGCTCAGTGAGGCTGGATTGAATGTCTGTCTCACTCTCCAGCAATTAAATGAAGCAATGAAAGGAATAATGTAGATATATTTTTACTCATCCTGGAGTGTCAGTTTCATTATTCCTGCTAAATGCAAGTCATTTTAGCATGGACCACTAAGAACAAGGTCAGTCTTTTATCGTTTTCAAACATAAAGCAGTGGCCCTTCTAAATAAAAGATCAGATGAATTTAGTGCCAATTAAAGCATGACAATGTAGCAGGTCTTCAAAAAGGAGTGGGTGTGAGCGTTATTCTTTCCAACACTATCACATTATTTTCCATGGGTCAAAAAAGATAAAACACTATTTCATTGCTGAGTGATCTGCATGTTCTGATGTAACGTGCATGCAGAACCAATACTGTCTTTGCAACCACAGAAGGGCAAAAAAAAGGTGTAACAGGAGTAACAGAAGTGGAATAATGATATTAACTATGCAAGATTACAAATTCATGTTGCCAAGCAGGCACAGCAACAAGCTGGCGATTTTTGTAAAATAAGTCTCACAGCATCATATCAACATATAGTTGTTGAAGGGATGTGTATTCTGTTGATGTTTTGCATAATCACACAATTTACACTTAGCAAAAATACAGAAATAGAAAAAGCATGTTGCTTTACTCTTATTATTGTGACATACTCTAAATTGTTAGGTCAAATTATTGGATTAAGGTTAAGGTATGGTTTTGATCATGGTTTATTGCATGTGAAAACAATGAAATGACATGCTTGTCCAGACAATCTGCATTTTTTTATGAAACACCACAATTTTATTACCTCTCGGCACGTCTGTAATATTTTTCCCAACACCAGCAATTTTTGTAATTGCAGCAATTTCCCCCCACTCCTGTTACTTTTCAGAGCATGAGTCCTCAGCCTTTTTTTGTGCAGCCTTCTCTGAGTGCTTTAAGTCGTAATCCTTGCAACTTTCCTTAACCTTTTTCTGGCCAACCGCTCTCTTGGCAATGCAGAGACGATCTCCGACTGCTGTAGGCACACACCCTGCAAATCAATCATGCCTAAATGGTGCAAATATGAATCGACCCTCCAGGGGCTCATATAGACGACAGCCCGTGCATGGCATTAGAAGAAGAACATCGTGTGCATTTTACCCACAGGTACACCCACGGCCGAACAGATTAAGTTTTAGACTAGCATGTTAGGATGGAGCAGCTACAGCAGTCATCATTATCTCTGCCACCATTTGCTCAGGAGTGTTTGTACTTGCAGTCATATGTCAGAAACATAATATCTTCTCCCCTCAACCTTAAAGGCACTCAGGCATGTGTCAGCACTAAAAGGTCTCTCTCACTCTCCCGTAGCTGCTCCCTGAGAGACAGAAACACCAGGAGATAGAGCCATAACTCTTCTTTATGTCCTTTTCTTCCAGCTCACCACTTCAAGTATTAATGTGATTCACACACACACATACACGTCAGCATCACTTACAGTAGACGGGACTCTTATGCTACACCTATCTGAACTGTAACATGAACATTTTGTTTCTGTTCATTTTTTTGAAAAAAGTGATGTAGATACATTTTTAAATGCTTAAAAAAAAGAGTGATGATATTGGACAAACCTATAATTAAGGTATGATTTTGGGCAAGCCATGAAAACACCATCATCTCTCTGCTGTTGCTATTTACTTTTTAACGGTAAATGGCTTTGAAATGCCCCCTGAAAAAGGATACCATAGTTAAGAAAAAAAGAAAAGTGTTCTCCTTCAAATTCAGTAGTGGTAAATATGAAAAAACGATTTTGAATTTTTTTTTCTTCTTTCAATTACCAAGACATAGACACACACATACTGGCCTGGAACAATGCCATCAAAAACCACCCATATAAATAAAAGTCAACAAAAACGTTTTCTCTTTTTTGTGCTGTAAAGCATATAACTTAACTAAAACTGCACACACTCAACACGACATCATGGTGGATTGACTTGGAACGGGAGATGTATACTGTTTGCCTGTAACCAGAGCCTTTAACACTTGTTGCTGCCAGACAGAGGCAAGCAATTGCAGTATGAGCACACAGTTTTACTGCCGGACTGCAAGTGAATCTATATTCATACACACACATATATATATATATATATATATATATATGTGTGTGTATGATCTTGGCTGGGAATACAAAGATGCACCAAATTTACTTTTCCACCATTCTTGTCTGCATTACAATGGTAGTGTAGTGATATTGTACTGTAAATACCGTCTTGTAATGTGCAACGTCTCCGCCAAGCCCTTAATCCAATTGGACACTCATCGTGGAGGTCAGCACATTTGGGGTCAAAAGTCAATTTAGTTGAGTTTTTGTCCCACAACTTGGCAGAAAATAACAGACACACACTTGCACACACGCACTCTTACGCAAAAAAACACAAAGACATAAAAAAGGGTTACTTCATCCTTCAGAGAAACCTGTACAGTATCAGCTGCAGTGCTGTTGTTCAATGAAATGACCTGCCACTGGAGAGAGAGAGGCAGTGCAGACAAAGTGTGGCGCTAGCTTCTCTTTGCAGCCTGCAGCCATGAGGCTTTTTTATGGACAAACCAGGGGTTTTGATTTGTTATGCAGCCTTTCCTCTTTCTCACACACTCTCTTACTGTGCGCATGCAGCAGCTCACAGACAGAAATGCATGTGTGCATTCACACGCAGGCACTTCCACAGAACTACTATTCTCAGTCTTGGTCCCACGTCCACACACACACACACACACACAGACACACACACACACACACACACACCACACACACACAGACACACACACCACACACACACACACACACACACACACACACACACACACACAGACACACACAGACACAGACACCTTGTATAATGGTCTTTGTTTCCTCCTCCTGCCCAGCTCCAATTTGATGGCAGCGCGGCCGCCAGGTTCCCCAGATGACCATTGAGATAGAGCTAACAGATGAAAGCAGCAGTAAGACGCTGGCGGTAATGGTGCTACAGCTCCGGCTTACAGCCCATATTTCTCCCTGATGGCTCTGCTGCCCTGCCTCCCTCTGACACCTGCAGGAGTGAGCTGCTTGGAGGAGTTGTTAGTATTAGAGAGGCTGGAAAAGATGTAGAGAAACAGGAGTTTGTACTGTATAGGACATGCACACATACTACTCAAGGAGTATGTTTTCATGCCCTGTCCATTCATGCAGTTTCACATTTTCATTATCTATTTGAAACAAGCAACTGTGCACGTACAGTAGGATGTGGTGGGGTGCAAACATGGCCCGATATGCATTCAAAAAAACTTGGAATAAGTAAGTTATGCTAATGCAAGACTAATTGCAATTGGCAGAGCAGAACCAATCACAGTGAAAGAAAAAAATAAATGTTTTGCTTTTCTGGTTATGTTCCTAACGGGAGTGTACAAAAATAACATGTTTCCAGTGACAAAGCCCTCTACTTTTCAAGAATTACGACACTTGACCAAACGCAAAAAGGAAGTAATAGAGTGACGTTACAGAGCGACAAAGTCCACAGAGGGAGGTAGTTGACCGTTCCCTAACCTTAACCAAGCAGTTATTTTAACTCAAACCACAATCATTCAACACCCTAACCCTAACCATAACCCTACACTTGTTTGTGCGTAAGCCTTACCAAACCTTAGCCATTGCAGAGTCGGATCAGAAAATGTTTTTATTTTTGCAATCTTGATTTGTAACGCATTTTAAAGACACTGACAAATTATGTCATGATGCCTGCAGGGTTGTCAGAATAGAAGACTTTTGAATGTGTTACTCAAGAAGGCAATTACAAAAATTGATTTCATAATTTACAGTTTTTGCCAATTGCTTACACACTGAGTCAATCTGTGAAACAGCCATTGAGTGCGCAAACACACTACTACAACGCACACTACTCTAGTAGTATGAAAACTTGGACATGTTTTGTTGTGATTCTCCATCTTGACATGTTGACAGATTTGGGTATATGAAGAGAAATAAACTGTATATATATAATCATATTTATATTATAAATATATATAATCTGCAGCATTGGTGTTGTGATTTGTGTGGTGAACGTATTGTATATTTGCACTTTCTCTGTGTACTTCTTTTACAGTACTCTAATCACTAAGAAGTAAAAAGTGTTTTAGATTAGCAACAGCAGTGTGTAACTGGTTTAAACAGAATTATGAAACGTGTGTGACTGACTTGCATTTTGTTTTGAATGTTTGGCACGGCTTCGGTACAACTTTGTAGTGCATGCCATTTGCTATTTCTAATTCCACTTCTAACGTGTGATTTAGCCGCTATGTGAAAATGTTTTTTTTAGTTTAATGGCACACAGATCATTGCAACCTCAACGCTGTTGTTATTTTTTGAGAGTCCCTCCTCCTCCAAAAAAGAAAAAGAAAATAAAACCATTCGGAAGGTTCTTGCTCTTTAAAAAAGTAAAAGACAAGGCTCAGCCTCCCCAACCACCTCAACAACATACAGTCCCTACAGCAGCCTGCAATTCTTCAGCCGCTGACCGGCTCTCGGAGTGATGTGAGCCTGCAAGCCTGAATATGCACCTCAAACACATTTATGGATCACCTAGACAGCTTAGCAGTAATAAATCTCAAACACAGTCCTCATCTGAGGTGAGTTATGATCTCAATGTCTCTCTCCGTCACCATGCATCGTCATGTGTCACTTTTGTTTCCAGGCATTTCATTTAGCTTACAAACTATTTCTGGGTGTGGTATTTTCAGTTTGCAAATATCTACCTCAGACATTCTTCTGCATTGTATGACAGAACATAAAAGTGTGTATATTACTTTATTTAATTTTTAATTTATTTTAGCGAGAGCCATACTTTCCCGTACAAAAAACTGTAATATCAGGTATGAAATTAAATGTCTCACACTGATCTATCAGTCACAATACTGTGTAGCTAGATACAACTCTTCTAAAGCCTCGGTCTGCTTTTTCAAGTTTGGCACATTTATTTACTAGGTTTTGGTTTGGTTAAAAGAGTAAGTGCGCAATGTGCATGTGTTATTATTTTTTTGACACTTAAAGGTGTTCTAAGCAATGTTGGGTGATGGCACTTCTATTTTCTTGTGATCAAATGTTTTTTTTTATTTTCATTCTACAAATTAAGAAAAATCACAAACAAACCACAGGCAAAGCACTGGAACATGAAAACCTGTCCCAGGGCCCAAACATACAAAGAAGAAAGACAGGAGGGGAAGAAAGAGTGACGTCCACAGCTTACAAATAGTACATCCTGAAACAGACATACACAGACACATACATAAACAGGCACACACACAGACAGACAAAAGACAGGGAACCAATCACACATGCAAACAGAGGCAAACAGAAGGAAAGACTAACACAATATGGCAAATTGCGCTTTTCCGTGTCATACATATGCATTCATGGGAGGGGGAAGGGGATAGTGGGAGTTTCCCATAAAGAGATGGGAGGGGAAGCACAAAGTGCACCCAAGTATTTATTCCGTGGTATGTCTCCTGTGACAGCGCGCCTCTATTTTGCGGAGAAAATTCTCCACTTCTTGAAAGCAGGTGTAAACCAGCCTTAAGTGGGTATCCTTGCAGATACTTCCTGGTGAAATGGCAGCAGTAATCCAAGCAACATGAAGACAGGCCAAGGAGACCAGCTGAAAGGATTTTTGCCACAAGGATCACACTTTTTTAGTTCAATCGTTAAGCGTTACAGATCAAGCAGCCATGCAATATTACTGTAAATGGAAGAAAGCAAAGATGACATTGAATGTCCGACTCAGCGTTCACTTTCCATTCCAGCAGATGTTAAACTCCTCACTACATTTCATAAAAACACAAAATATTGGCATTGGGATCATTTCAAACAATCATAGCATCACTATGAATATCGCAATCTAGCACAAGTACTTAATGCTTTGCTCTCCTCCAGTCCTCACTAACACCAAGAGACTGGATCACATCAGTCCAGTTCTGAAGTCTTTACACTGGCTTCCTGTGTCTCAAAGAATTGATTTCAAAGTACTCTTGCTAGTTTATAAATCCCTTAACGGTTTAGGTCCAAAATACATTTCTGATCTGCTACTACACTATGACCCCCCCAGACCTCTCAGGTCATCTGGGACAGGTCTACTTTCTGTCCCCAGAGTCAGAACTAAACAGGGTGAAGCAGCTTTCAGTTTCTATGCTCCTCATATCTGGAATAAACTCCCAGAAACCTGCAGATCCGCTGCTACTCTCAGTTCTTTTAAATCAAGGCTGAAGACCTTCCTTTTTGATGCTGCCTTTCTTTAAATTAATGCTCATTTCTTTAAATTTCTTATGCTGCACTGTAACTTTTATTCTTGTGTTTTATGTGTCCTAATGTTTCTATTTTGTTTTTAACTGTCTATTCATGTGTTTTATTGGTTTTTAATGCTTATGATTTTTAACTGTCTATTCATGTGTTTTATTGGTTTTTAATGCTTATGATTTTTAACTGTTTGTACTTGTGTTTTATCTGTTTAACTGATTTTATGTAAAGCACTTTGAATTGCCCTGTTGCTGAAATGTGCTATACAAATAAAGCTGCCTTGCCTTGCCTTGCCTTTGCTACAGCGCACATACATTTCTCCAACACTAATGCCGAAATACCACGCATCAAGCAGGATTTCTTTGACATTGGCCATTCAATTGCGCTTTTCAATTTTCGGTTTAATGGGCGGAGAAAGGCGCTGATCTACCGGGTGAGCTACCCAGGCTCCCACTCTTAACATTTCTTAACCCATTAATTGCCACCTACATAATGAAAATCGAGCAGATTTTGTTCAGTTTCATCTGCCTTACCTGAACTGGTTGTATAAAAAATAACAAAAGGGGGGACTACAGCCAAGTACCATGTAACCACAACGTCCCTCTAACATAAATGCATTGCACTGTACTTGCTTCTGAATTGCCATTTTGCTAAAACCTGAATACGCTTCATCATCAGCATTATCGTCCTCTCTTTCCATCAAAGTGCTTTACAGAAAGGATACACTTTAAATTCAAACAGTACAGAAAATTTTAAATCAAGACAGTAAAAAGTAAATAACACTATACAAATATATCCAGGATAAATGAACATTTAGGACTCATACGCAGCAGTGAATAAGTAAGTCTTAAGCTTCGATTTAAAGACCCAAATGGAACATGTCAGTCTAACATCCACTGGAAGACTCTCCCCAACCGTTTTCTTTCTAACCTTTGGTACAGTCAGCAGTCCTGACCCGTGGGAGTGCAGCAACCGAGAAGGCACATAAGAGGTTAACAGATCAGACAGATATACTGGTGCAAGGCCATTCACTATTTCATCATTGTCATCATCATCATCATCATCATAGGAATCAAACAAACTCCCAATTCATTGATTCATTCATGCATTGGTTACTGGAATATGATTACAGAAACAGAACTTGCTACTCATTACACCATTTGTTAGTTAAAAAAATAATATAGCTGTAATAAATCACCAACCAACACTGACTAATAAAATGGATTTCCCAGTAAAATACATTTAAAAAAGCACCACAGTCCTTGTGGACAGCTGAAATAACAGGGTCACTATAAGGATTATGAGTCCCAGTGGCGTCTGACTGCGTTCCCGTCATTTAGCAGCGTAATTCCCAGACAGGGACGATCTGCCTGAGAGGATTTGTCACATAAAAAAGTGAGATCATAATCCTAGACACTAAGGGCAGAGCATGGTAGCGGATGAAAACCCAAATTATAGATGTACAAACGTAAACCTCACCAAACCTTAACCCTAGCACTGTCAGATCATAACACATCTCAACGTATGTTGTCATGTAACGGTTTAGAAAGGCACAGACAAAGGATGCCAAGCAAGGTTGTCAGATCAGAAAATGTTGTCATGAGTCGTTCCAAAAAGGCATGACCATATTATTTTGAAGTTTGATTTTTAAAACTTCTTCTGTAATATGATTAAAAGCTTCGGAACAGCTACTACCTTGAGGGGACCTTGTGGTTTTCACCATTGCTGTTTCTAAGGTCAAGATTCACATAAATGCAGTGTGGAAATGTGGTTTTTGGACATTTCTCACTTCAAATATGTCACATGTGAAAACATGATTTCACATGAGCTTCTTTTTAGTTTTGAATTGCACCCATACAAGGGTACCTTGCATGCGGCAATTCAAAACTTTGGGTTGTATTGTAACTGTGTGTGTCTGTTATAAACTTATAGATGCTTAAATGTGGGCTTCTGTGTGTTTGTGTGCCAATGTGGCTTGTGTTTACACTTCTAAATGAATGTACGGTAGAGTATGTATTCTTACGGGGGCGCTTTGGCTCAGTGGTAGAGTGGTTGCCTGCCAATCGGAAGGTTGTTGATTCAATCCCTGGCCCTACAGTCCCAGTGTTTATCTGATGAGCAGGTGGCATCTTGTACGGCATCCTCGGCCACAATGTGTGAATGGTTCCTGTACTATGTAAAAGCGCTTTGAGTAGTTGTTAAGACTAGGAAAGCGCTATATAAAATACAGCACATTTATGTTTTTTCAACATATTCATTTTGTTACAAGCCTTGCTCCATCTCTACAAAAACTAATGTTTTCTCTAATCTACATGTAGGTATCAGAAGTCATGCAAATACCAAGTCATACCTTCAAGTATGAGGAGCA
The DNA here is from genome assembly GCF_008692095.1 of Etheostoma spectabile. Classification (NCBI taxonomy): domain Eukaryota; kingdom Metazoa; phylum Chordata; class Actinopteri; order Perciformes; family Percidae; genus Etheostoma; species Etheostoma spectabile. The sequence goes on along the minus strand of NC_045745.1, from coordinate 15,580,215 downwards.
TGTTTTTTTTCAATTTTATTTAGAGAGAGCATTTTGTTGAGCGTGCGCCCAATGTATAAAGGCTCAGTCCTTACTGCAGCGGCCTCTAGTTTGATTCCAATCCATGGCCTTTTGCTGCTTGTCATTCCCCCTCTCTCTCCCATTTACTGTCTTCTTCTGTCCTGTCAAATAAAGGCCTAAGATGCCCAATACAAATCTTTTAAGGGCACCTTGCCACACGTATTTCATTAGTTTGTGGTAATGTAAGTTCTACCATGGACTCTGTAACTTTTTTTTGTGGAAAAAATGCCTTAGATACCTTGTTTCAAACCATTCTAGTGTGGTATAGAAAGCCCGCAGGAAGACTCAGCTCGATTTGTGCCAGTTCTCATTAATATTCAATGAGCTAAGCTGTTTGACACTGATTGGCTAAAAGCTAGCCAATGAGAGCCTGGATATTAGAATCCTTTACCCTGTGCATCATGACATCAGACTGACTGTAATTTGCCTGATTTCTCTTTTCAGTGACCAGAGCTGACAGAAGAGGTAGCAGTTCCTTTTCATATTCACGACATAACACATACATGTATGGACATAACACATTTAAAAAATAATGAAAATAAAATGGTTTTGTGTGGCAGGGCTCCTATACAAAAGGGCACTATGTATTGTTTCATATTGTCACTGATGCAAGCCCACAAATCACTGGATGTGACCATTTTTGTTCAGTGAAGTATCATGAAATGTAAACTTACAACCAGCAGATGAAAAGCTGACTGTCACTGGTGGCCTCGCAGTCTTTCAGTCAGGGACTTCTTTGGGGTTGTGTCAGATCAAGATCAGTCCTAATGAGCTCTGAACAGAACACACAGCACACTACTGACTTGTTCAAACGAGCGAAAAACTCACAACGCCTGATTTGTTGGTGTAACTGTGAGCTATGATCTCTTAATTATTTAACTAATCAAATATGCTTCATTCATAATTGCAGCATGTACTGAACGGGAGGAGAGAAACCATGGGAGGTATCTAAGCCTTAAAGTGACTAATTTGTGGATTGCACAGAGGGTTGTAGCTTTCAAAATCAAGGAGTCAGTAGGGAAAGTAAAATTGAATTAATGATCAATGTAGTAGAGAGCTATGAAATGAATAATCCCTGTCCAAGGCTCAAACAAACAGAATAAAGAGCTGACAGTACAATGAGGATTACAATTAAGTAAGGCCATGAGTCAGATAGACAGACAGATAGACAGACAGATAACATGCAAAGCCTTGAAAGTGTTAGGCCTGCTGCTGCTGCTGTGGCTGCAGCTCTCTGTCTCTGCTCCCCCCCTCCCCTCTGTCTGTCCTTAAATGCAGGAGTGAAGCCTGGTGTGTGGGAGTCAGGGTTCCAGCTGCAGATCATCACCTCTGCTTCAAATACTCAGTCAACCTACCACTCTTCATCAGATCATAGTTGAGACGACCATGTTAGTCTTGCTGCTGACTCTAACCGTTGTATTAAGCTTTTGTGTTTTTGCTCACCCTGATTGTTCTCTTTCTGCCATAGTTCTGTGAACTTGACTCTTGCTGCCACTTCACTCCTGCCTTCCTCCATTCCTGCTCTCTACACTGGAACTCCAGACTATTGGACACTGGGAAACATGGTACCACTTCCGCTCTGTACCCTGGATATCCATTGGATTTGGACTTTGTTTTTTTCCTTGTTGCATTCCCGAACTTTGACATTTGGAATAAACCTGTTAAACTCTCTGCGTTGTTGTCTGCATTTAGGTTCAACTTTAGTGTCATACGTAACAGAAAGAAATCAATACAATTCTAAAATAAATTCCTGACAGGCAACAGGTTTTGCATGCTTTGAAGTAATTTTCGCTGCCTATTTGTGTCTTAATTCCCATGTTTAGAGAGCTATTTTGATTGATCATGACTGATACCAAAAGTGTATCCTGTTTAATATCATATTACCATAACACATTATTCACTATATTGCAAAGATCAGGGGCAGCGTAAAGCCAATACATTCCTTAAACAAACCCAGATCATGATTCGTTAGATAATGAAAATATTAGCACATTAAAACCTTTAACTTTCTTTTAAGTTTTTATACTGTAGCTGATTGTCTTATAGGAGGCACATTTTTAATAGGAGAAAATACAGTAGTACAGTAACTTAAAATGCTCAAATTTTCATATACACAAGAAGCCTGTAGGTAATGTAAAACAATCTCTGATACAGCAAAGATAATATGGTATTAGGAACAGTGTGAATTTAGTTGTAATGTGTGATTAATAGTGGCCGGTGTTTTTTTGCAAATAGGCAGACAAAACTCTAGTGCTTATTAGGTATAATACATTCTGCTCCTAAGATAGTAAACCATCATTTCCCAATTTTCCCTCTGATTTGCACATCAAACTTCAAATTAAAAACAGAATAAAGAGGAAGTGAATATTATGTTCTTTCACTCCTACACACACATTTTGACTCTCCTATATTCTCTCAATTATCCATTGCAGAATGTAGCAGTTCTACTATTTTATCTTTTCTTTGTAATATATATGCAAATAAAACCCTTTAACTGCAGTCACAATAGCCTACTATTTACATTTTGCCCTCAGATTGTGGAGGGACCCAAACTATTTAACCGAGAGGAGCGAGCGATCAGGAGCAGCTGGGGAGAGGGATTATAAATGACTGGTGACCCTGCCAAAGCATGAGCCCGATCAATATTGTAGATGTGAATCTTTGTCATTATGGTTAACTGAGAGTCAGCTTGGAACAGAGGGATTGGGTTCAGTCACCCCCCTACGTAAGTATAATTAATATGCTAAAATGAAAAACAACTGTTCTGCATTCACTTGTCAGTTCAACTTCATTTGCAAAATCTAATCAAAAAGTACCAAATGACATTCAGTTCCTTCAGTGTGGTGCCACACTCAAACACCATCTATGTAGACATTTGTCGTTCATGAAACAGGGCTCACACCTGGAGGGACTTGGGCTTTGGAGGTTGAATCAATAAGAGTCAAAGAGTGTAAATTGGACACAATAACAGATGCATAAAAACAGTTTGCTGTCATCTGGTTTGTTTGGAATTCCCAAAGCCATCCCTTAGATGCATAAAAACAGTTTGCTGTCATCTGGTTGTCTTGGATATCCCAAAGCCATCCCTCAGTGCACCAACACTTACTTACTGTAAAGGGAATCAGGGTTTCCAGGTCTGCTTACTATTATTACTTCTATACAACAAGACATTTGGTAATGCTAGCAATGCTGTTGGACTTTAAAATCAGTGTATATTGTTTGGCAGGGGCATATTTAGAATGTTGGCAATTGGCTGGTTTTGTCACACAGACCTGGCAACAGAGAAAGGAATGATGGCACCTGCATCCTTGTTTCTTGACAACGCAAATACACAAGGCAAATGGGTACTCGCTGGCTAACAGCTGACAATTGTGGGATTTAAAGAGGTTGCTGTGATATAAAAGCCAAAATTATCATTAGCAAAAAATTAGCATTTTTTTAGCAGGTTGAGTATTTACTTAAAATGAGCTGGTCACCTTATAAATTGCTATAAATTCAGGGTTTCTTACTTATGGCAGGGAGAGGTATAACACACTGTTCTGAATAGAACTAGATACTTTGTCCAACACAGAAAAAATGTAACCATTAACAGTTGCATGTAAATGGCACATCTTTTCTACAGGAAAATATCAAATATCATATATGGAATATGGAAATTTAAAACAAGATATGGAGGTTTGACATATGTTGTACTGCTTATGCTTTTGTGATGTTCGTAAGTACTTAAAATAATTATCTGAATAACGAGTAATCTGGTTATACGTTGGTGTTGTTTGTGATTAGGACAGGAAGAAGCACATAAACAACTCATTTTGAACATCACCTTAATAGATACGTGCTTTTATCCAGAATATTTTGTGCAGGTAAACAAGTCCAATGTCATCATCTCTGTCAGTATCTAAGATTTTGGTTGCCCCGTGTTGTCTGTTCTCTGTCGCTATTTCAGGAACAAAGACAGATCTCCATGAAAGAAGCAGAAGATTGAATGACATAGAAAGAGAAAGCGA
>NC_045745.1:15574449-15576138 GCF_008692095.1 Etheostoma spectabile | reverse complement strand
GAGAGTATGTGCAAATTTACATCCCGCCTTTGTGTCCCCCACTCGCACATGTACTTGTTTGTGTTTCTCTTCTCGTCTTGTGAATTTTTGAACAAGGTTATGTGGGAGTTGCAGATCTGCTATCCTTGGCCTTCAGCACTTTCACCCGTCACGTATGGATATAATGTCACAACGTCCGTCCCGTCTCATCTATCATGGTTGCTGCTTGACGTAATATACATAGTTAACTCCTCACACCCTGGAACTGTTTATGATGATCATTTAACTCTGACTCCTGATAATCTCAGGATTCACTTTGGGTGCATCATTTTAGGAATTGATGTGCAGCTAAAGAGTCCCTACCATTAACTTTATGTTGACACGTTGAGTCCCTGCAGCGATCAGTAAATCTATCCTTTCATATCCATCAACAGCAGGTATCCTGTCAAAAATGTCCTTGAGCTTCTGAACCTCGAACTAAATGGAAAAATGGAAAAAATACCTGATAAAAGAAGATTCATGCCATCTTTTGTAAAATCCATTACATGAAAAATCCCTTCTTTAATCGCTTATCCCTCCACTTCATTTATATCCCTCCCTTCATTAGTAAAGCACTTTTAATAGGTTAATTTAAGAAAGGATCAGCACTCTAACTCATATTAGAACGGTCAGTCCATTAGAAAGGAGAAACAGGTGTGCAGCCAGAGTATTATCCACTGTGCTGTGAATTGAAGGATTTAATCAAATAGCAGGGATTGGTCGTTCTCTGAAAATGACCCTTCCTGGTGGGGAGACTTTTGTCGCTCTGACCTGAAAGGCAGATAGAGAAAACCAGTGGAGAAAAGAACTCATTACCCTGGATTGCAAGAAGGGTGCCTACTCAAAAATTTACTCTGCTAACAAACATGAGATAAATGCCTAAAAGCTGCTGTGTGATGATATTCCCTACCAACAATGTAAGGAACCCACAACTTAAGTTTTTTTAGAAGCTGCCAACCCTAAAAACTGAGCTTTTATGAAGAGGAGATACTGGTGTGAGGAATCAGCAGGAAGAATGGGGAGACTGTGGGATTCTGACACTTTTCCGCAAATTTGACCAATAACCGGAGTTTCCTGCGACTTTAACCAATCCCATCAATCCCACGTGCCAGACTTTGTATCAGTATGTGACTCTGAGAGCCAATGACCAAGCAGGAGTGAGGATGGGTTGATGTCACACGTGCGTTGCCAAATTAATTTCCTTGTTTCTGATATGAAGACTGCGCGCACACACAAACAAACACGGATGCAGGAAAAAACGGTGATGACACGTACAGGATGACCTAAATTGAGGACAGCTACGCTCGTTATTGCAATGATAAGTTAAAGTCAAATATCAAAGGATAGGAATTTAACTAACAATGTAAAGGTCAACAAGCTACTGACAAACATGTTCAAATTTGATTTATTCAATAAATTATTTTTTGTCTTAAATCCACCAGCCATTTTCATTTGCAGCATCCTCAGCCTTCTTGATAAGGATACTAGGAAAACTCAGCCTAGAGTAATTTTATTTTCCTCAATACACGTTTCCTTTTTATTGTTAAAGAACTATAAAAATAAAATCGCAACTTTTTTGCAACTTTGTCTGTCTCCCGCAACTTCATTGCAACAAACAAAAAACGTTCCAACTTTTATCAATTTTTTACAAAAGCTCCCGCAACATCAGGC
>NC_045745.1:15535440-15574439 GCF_008692095.1 Etheostoma spectabile | reverse complement strand
GCCGCAACAATCTCAAAAAAAGGCCACGAAATCCTGGAGGGACTGTGTTATGTTTGCAGCAAGCATTACCGACTTAAATATCAAAATGTCAATTCTTAGCCTAACTGTCTGTAAATTAAGCTAACACATGTAACGTCAGACATTACGTTAGCTTAGCGTCAGGATTTCACAGTCTTCCCGTTCTTCCTGCTGATTCCTTATGTCCCTCTTTGTCTTCACAAAAGCTCTGTTTTTCGGCTTGGCAGCTTATAAAAACTTAGGTTATGGGTTATTTATAGCCTGGATACCAGCCGAACGTAGCCCCACCCACAACATCTGAGGTCGGAAAACTTGGCTTGGACTGCTCGAATCAGAGGTGTTCAGACCAATCAAATGTCAGGGCGGGCTCTATACAATGATGGACAGATAATCAACAGTAACGTAATCAACCATGTCACCAAAGAGTGCTTGGTTTTAAATTGATGCGCGCTGTCTCTTTGACACCTTCCTCACATCCACACACATGCCTATTTGCATACACACCCTGTCCATTGGTATCAGCTGCACTGAATCTCTGATCATTTGGATTATTACTCCTGACAGGATTTCAGACGGTTCAGACATTTTAATTGTTGTAAACAAATGTAAGGCATTTGTTAATGTAGAGTAGCTTAAAGCTATAACTTCTCCCATGAAGACATATTTTATAGTATTACTACTTTGTCATTCACTCATTTTACTTTATTTTCATTAATTATCAGTTTATAAGCACCCACTTATGGGTACAAGCAGGAGTCGCTGTACACTTATAAACACAAATCTTCTTACAGACAGTACAACTACATCACATGTGTTAAAATGAATCAATTTAATGTTATTTAAACTCTAAGCAGGGGGACTTAAAGTAAAATGTTACTGGTGTTTTAACGTCATTTAAATGTTACTTTTAAGGCTCTAAAATGGGTGAAAATGGGATTAAAAGAAAGTAAAAGAAATGTGTTCAAGGTCCAGGTAAAATTTAATTTTACAAGTTCTACACCTTTTTGTTGGTTGTTTGTGTCATGTTATCTGTGTTAGCAGAATTCTGGAGCATGATCAGCATCTAAATTGCATCTTCTTCTCATTTTTTGTTCACTTTCCATACCAGAATATAAGCACCTTGTTTGTTTGCTTTTGGTTTAAATTGTTCTCTCCCCTTTTAAAACCTTTATATTTTCTTGTAAAAATTGGTAACAACTGAAAACAGTTAATCCATGCAAGCATGCATGCCTATACACAGATCCCCACCCTGACCCCTCCCACACACAAACACTCACACTACCGACCCCCCAGAAACCAACTGCAGTGTATTCACACTGAAGAGACAGATGAGAAGCCATCCATTGCGTTGTGTCACCCTATATCATTGGAAGTGTATCATCCTATCAAGAGTTGGAGGGGTGGGTAGGTGACAGTGCCTGTACTCCAGCTACATGTCTCACTTCTTTCCTGTATCTGGGGAGTAAAGAGGAGCAGCGAGCAACAGAGTCGAGGCTCTTTGCATCTAACACAGGTTATTTGGGCTTTATTGAAGATTGGAAAAAGCCTTGTGTGAGAGGTTTTTCCCCCACTCGTCTTCCCTTTAGATCAGTGCTGTGGTATTGGTGCATACAGTGTGCTGCAGAATGCAGTGCACTATGTCAAATAAAAGATACATGCTTGAGAGGTGGAAAAAATGCAGGAGTAAAAATTATCCTTTGTAAATAGGACTAAAGCACATTTTGTGGAGGCAGTGATAAAAGCATGTGTTATTACTCTCACATTGTCCTGGAAGAGACAGGGAAGAATAATGGGAGGGAGCATTTCTTTTAGAGAAAGTTATGTGCACATGTAATAATACTTCCAACATTACATTATGAGGGAACATGAATGCTATCTTGATTTACCTTTTCCTCAACATGTCAACAAAATAAGAGAGAATTCATTAACACTAGATCATATTTTCCTTTAAAGGCTCATTTAGGGTCACACTGAACTTTAAGGTTCATCTCATTGCGCATGGAAAATTCAGTGGTTCAGGTGTTGTTAGGATTACATACTATTTGTACTGAACCTCAGCAGTTTTTTTTATTTCCCCGACAGGTCGTCATTATGACCACACACACACACACACACACACACACACACACACACACACACACACACACACACATGCTTGCTTCTTTCGGGATTGACCAACCATTGCCATTGAGCTGAACATAATCTTTTTTTGTTTGCCACTTGATGGTAGGCTTAAAACAACACTGACATATTATCACCTCACAAAGTTGTAATGGCATATGTTACATTACATTACATGTATTTGGCAGATGCAAGTCACAATTTTGTCTTTTTACACTCCGACAGACAAAGAGCCACATAATTATTCCTTTGGAGTCAATCTTTCTTTCCAACTGACAACTAGAACCAATGTTCACTCTCCTTTTTGTTCAGTTTTGGTTTTGACCGCATGACAGTGTATTGACATGACACTGTTATGAACGTATCATACACATTATAAAAAAGTCATAAACGTTTATGACATATTACTTCTTTTAGCAAGTGTCATTCGGTTTTGTCATGACAAGTTATGGTTATGGTTATGGTCATGGTCATGACAGTGTCATTTCACTCTTATGTAGATATCTATTTAGATGTAGATACCTTCAAGTAAAGTGTTACCAAATATTGCTAGGTGTCTTCAAAAGCTTGTTGCTAACTTTGATTTGTCATCTGTTTGGAGCTGGGCAGGTACTAAACAGTATCAGAGCTTTTTAGTTAAAAAGAGCTACATGCTGCGTCTGTAAAAAGAGGTTGGTATTAAAAATGACACTGAATCATACAAAATGTGTGCCATGAAACCAAAACAATGAGCTAAGTCGGATCGCATTGATGAGTGAATAAAATGTGTTTTTGTGTGTGTGTGTGTGTGTGTGTGTGTGTGTGTGTGTGTGTGTGTGTTTGTGTGTGTGGGTACAAGTGGATCTTGGAATTGTTTTGACAAACTGCTATTTCTAAGGACTAAGGATGAACTATGAAGATTCTATGTGTCAAAAATTTCAATTTGTTGAGTTTTACAATACTCATGCAGAATACTTTAAGTTCAAAACATGTGTATGTGAGGCTGCTACTAAAAAAATGTCAGATAATACATGTTTGAAGATTGTCCATGTGTATTTATGTAAAGTGTGTGAAAGTTTGTATTCATTCCAACGAATCTTCAAACATGGAGATGCAATGTTTTCACTTCAGAGCACAGAAAGCATCTAATTTCTATTTAGACACTATTTCTGAAAGTCCAAAAAAAGGTGATCACTCATACCAATCTCTCTTAAAGACAGTCATGAATCAAGATTGCTTTATACAAAAGTATATGACAGCAATCAATGTCACTTTGTTGATGGATATCCTGAGTGAAAGAGGAAACTCTCATCTCCAGAAGGCAATAACATTAAAACTAAAGTCGTTAAGTTGTGATAAATGACAAAACAGCGTAGAGCTCGAGAAGGCCTTCGCTTGCCAGCTCTCTTGCCTCTCACACTGCTTCCCACCAGTAGTTAGGTTTATCTGCAGGCTAAAGCAGCCAGCTGGCTCTCTCGATACAGCTTTAAACCTGCGTCAGCTGCAGAGTTGACATAAATCTCTAAGGTCATTCTTTGAGGTAATAGGAACTACAAACAAGTCCAACAGGTGAACCATTACCTGTGAGAGACTGATCCACATGGGAGTTGTTTTTTTAGCTGGCAGTAAACATTGACTCAAAAGGAATGAGAGATTAGAAGATAACAATGCCACCACTCAAGACCTCAGAGCCTGGTCTCACAGAATTCTGTGAAATGATCACAAACTGTTGCCAGAGCATTACGTGGCGGTGGCACGAAATGTGTGAAAAGTCTGTGTGGCCACCACTAAAAACAATGCAAAGTAAAGTCAGCAAGAAGAGGACGTGGTGTTCAGAGTGACAACAGTAGCGGGTAGTATGAAAGGCCGAAAATCCGCGGTGGGTAGGTGGATGGGTCAAACAACACAGGACTTCCACCCAGGAGACCGGAGATCGTGTTCTAAACCCAACCCGTTCTTCTTTTCCTAAACCCAACTTGTTGTTGTCCCGCCTGCCTACAACTTTTTCCTTAACTTAAGGGGCCGTGTTCATTTCACTAAATTATTCCATGGACCCATCACAGAATTTTAGGCAATTCTGTGAAACTGCCACACATTTTGAGTTAAGGGGCTGTGTTACTTTCAAGGAATTCTGTGAGTTCAGGTTGGACCTCAGGGCTGGGTAGACAAAGTGTGATAGGATAAGTGGAGATGGAAGAAAGAGAGAAAAAGAGCGTGGCAAGGCATCAAGGATATTTTCCATGAAAAGATAAAGCAGAGGACTAAATATAGGAAGAAAGGGTGAAGAGAGTGTTATTAGGTGGACAACCTAAAAACCTTAAACTTTAAACACTGTTTGTGTGCGTGTGTGTGTGTGAGAGAGAGAGTGGGTGTACAAGCACAGAAAGTTGAGTATGGAGATTTTCATCTCCAAGATGAAAATGATACTCTTTCCCATTCATTATGGCGTAAACAAAAAAGTGTGACCAAGTTGAATAAATCACTCAAAATTCAAAGAAAGTAGTCACAATGAATGGTATGTGTTCCAATGCCTTTTGTGAAGGATATCATAAGGTCGTGAGGCAATCTAATGAAAAGTGCCGGTCATTTTTGACCAGAACAATATTAGAAGATTAAAACAATTTGGTGGTAAAGTTTGTGCAAGTAAAACAAATTTGATAATGGTTCAAGTAAGTTAATAGGGTCATCCAGCTTTCTTTTTTCGTGCTTACTGATCAATTCTGTTTTTCTAGTTGTCTCCTAGACCACATGAATTACAATATGCTGAAGGAATATCACTGAATTTTGCCCAACAACGTAAAAAAAAAAAAAAACACCATCATACAGCCGTCCTTTTCATCTCACACAGTATCTTTGCTTCACATCTCTCCCTCTATGCCCCCAAAGGTTGCAAATGATTAAGAAATATAAGTATGCTAATAATCCCATATACTTGTTGAGTGAATATGGGCAATCTCCAAAAACCATCCATAACGTCCCACTGCGGGTAAGTAGAAAAAATGCATTATTCCCTAAAATTGAATCATATGCCGCTGTTGATTGCTCACAGATTCCTGGTGAAAATGTGATTTATTTTATGAGCACTTCATGAAATTACATTACAGTTGAGACCTGGAAGTATTGCTGTAGGTACAGAGAAGATAAAGAAAACTGAAGCATTATAGCTTTTATGATAGAATAATTCAATGACTGACAAACTGACGTCTCAACAGGTTTACTGAATCTATGACACTTCACAGATCACATTAAAATGTACCTCTGCCTTCAGCACTGAAATCTGATTTCTCATTCCCTTGGCTGTCATGCACATTACGTCCTTGTAATATTTACATCCTTTAAAATTGACAGTAAACATCAGGTCTTGCTTAGACCCCGTCTTCCAGCGCCCTGCTTATCCAGGCTGCATGCTGCCTTGTGAGGTGTGAAAGCGCTGTTGGATCCATAAAGAAAACTCCATGTCAAAGTCGCTCTGATTTGAGTGGACACACATTGCTTTACTCTCTGTTAAATTGGCCATAAGCATCACTGACCACCGCCTCCAGAGACTATCAACAATTGTATCTTTACTGTATCCTGGGTGCACTTTGCTATTAAAATGCATCATCTATGCTAGTGCTAGTCTATATATCAACGACAATCCACTTCCGGGATTGTTCTGGTGCTGGATTTCCCTTGTTTTCGGCCGAAAGTTCACCTTCTGCTTTCTTTGTGTTGGCATTCTAAACTTTGGTCGATTCAGGAGGACTATGGTTAACAGCTCCTCAGATCTTTGCAGGGTAAATCCAGACAGTAAACTAGGCTATCTGTCGAATCTGAGTGTTTTGTTTGACTAAAACAACCTTTGAATGAGCACATGTTCCACCAAAAATGTCTTCCCGACAGCTATTTTGCATTGTGGTTGGGGCTTAGCGGCACCCAAGACAATTGTGATTGGTTTAAAGAAATGCTAATAAACTGGAGCATGTTTTTCTCCAATCCCGGAAAGCTGCGTTGACTAGCCAGACCCTCTCTTGCAGCGCCGTGGAGGAAGGTTTGGCAATGCCAGACTATGCTAATTACACTGTAATGTGTGACACCCTTCATATTGATTAATTGAGGGAGACATGTAACCAAAGACAAAAACATTAAGACTAAGAAGAGATTGAGGTAAGCAAAGTGTGTACTGTGGAACTATGAAGCATGAAATTCAGTGTATACACATGTTAAAAAAAAACACACACACACAAGCTGTGTTCAGTTAGAAAGTAATTTACGTAGAAAGTAATTTAACATTGCGATGAGTGATTTTCCAACATCCGACCATGTTACCACAGATGACTTCCTTCAACCACGAAATGATGGAATTACAGCCAGAGATGGCCACCGCTTGGCTCTGAAATCATCCAGCTCTCTATGCAGCAGAGTATTTCTGATGCTGGAAAGTGTTTGTGGGAATCACTGTAGCATGGGATGACCTTGGAATGGGTGGTATTGCATCATTTCCTCTACACCAATGAGATGAGATGGTGCCCACCTAAGCTCAGCTGGTGTCCTTAAGCACTCCCTCCTCTACCATGACAAATTCCCCCCACTTGATATTTGGTGGTCCAAAGTGACCTTACATCCCGTTTGGCAGCACAATTTCATTGTGGTACCAAACACAATCAGTGGGTTCTTTCAGGCTCCAGTTGCTTCGATAAAAACTCCCTCACCTGAATATTTATGGGATGGTAGTTAGAGCACTTCCTGCTGAAAGGTCATGGGGGTCAAACCAAAGTGACCGTCATGCAAGATTTGATTGGCTGTATGAAAATAAGGTCTCCATCTACGTGGACAGATACTGAAACTGTATTCAGTCTAATTAATACAAAAATATAAAATATAATTGACCCCCTTTTTTGGACAGTGCAAGTGATTTACAGCAACGTGTACAATTTTTGCTGCCAACAAACACCAGAACTAATAAATTATCTCATGTTAAAATGTACCATTTTCCAACATTTCAGTGAATGTAGGAAAATATGACATAACGTTATATGGACCTAAACTTTGACACTTATAAATAAAGTGTATAAAGTCTGGCTGCTTGTTTGCATCATTTCACACAACATTACATCACAGTGCATTCATGTTTATGTTGTTTAGTATAAAAGATCTGCCTTTCAATCCCTCTGCATTCAGTCTTCAAAATCATTTGTAATTTTCCAAGAGAAAGTAACTGTCAACATTACATCACAACAAAAGTGTTTTTGAATAGATGCTGCCTCGAAAGTGCCATTCAAGGCACTTTCATCATTACCTTGAGACATTTAGCTGAGATGATGATGGCCTAATTTAAAGTGATGTGAGGAAGAACACAAAGACAATCCAGCCAACCGAAACACACCACAGATTTGATGGAAATTCATTCCTGACCTTTGGGAACAGAACATGTGGTAAATTTTGTTGTTGTGATGTAAATGATCCAAGCTCAGGTGGCATCACTACTAACTACCATATTAACAGGGCTGAATGCAAGTTATGTGACAAATTCTGTTAATAAATCTGTTTCTTGAATATTTTGATTATTGGTTGTTAGACTGTTGGACTGTTGTCCTGTGTCTGTCCCACTCCCCTGTAGGCTACAAGCAATGCCCATCATTCTGCAGTAAACTGCATTGGATGTAAGCTTCCGGTATAGTATACTACCATCAGAATTGGTTGTCGGATGGTCGAGTTCATGTGAACACTATGAATGTCTTCTGAGGAGAGTCTATCTGAAAATGTGCACCATTATCCCCATATTTAAATTATGTGACAGCTCTATGACAGCTAACCTTTCGCTCAAACACAACAGAAACACAGTGAGAGTGTTATAAGTTGTAAATTGTCCCAAATGCAACAAAGGAAATATGAGGGCAGCAGCCAATACTACAACAACGACAATGTGATGTTTGTTTATTACGAAAGGAATGGAGCCTTGTAATCATTATGATCAAACATTAACTTGTATAGATCTATAACAAAAAAGAGAAATGTAAGCACTGTGAAAGATTACAGTATATTAATGACAGCCTACAGGGGGCCAGATAGTATAAGCACACGTCTACTCTCACTTGTAATACGTCCCAACATGTGCGTTTACAGATGGAGGAACCCTGTTCACATAGCATAGTCCAAGGCAGATTGATCGTAAGCAGCCTTCAGGCAGCACTAAATGGGTTTGAATCTTTTTCACTGTTAATTTTAAGAGCACAATTCCATCAGTTACAGTCCCAGGGGTTAGATAAGATTAAACAACTCACTAACTCACTTTCTAATGCAGAACATCAAACAAAGCAGCTAATCTTGTATCCTTCTACGAAAAGGATCAATATCTGAATCAGATGAAGAATCACTTTATTCTCAGAGGGGAGCAGGATGGATTTGTTTTCGTAACAGCAGCGCAGGGACACTTTGACAACTTGCGAGGAAAGATAAATACGTGCAGACATTGGTGCAAAACATGTACACACACACACACATATATATATATATATATATATATATATGCAATCGACTATGTACAGCTATGAACAGTTTAGGCCAATAATTCCATGTGCATTTGAGCAGAAGGGTAGCATATACAATGACTGTAGTAATGGAGAAAGGTTCAGTTGTTCATTGATCTTACACTAAATAAAAACAAAGAGTAAACATAAATTTACGAGCAAAAAACAACACTGTTAGAGAGCTTGAAAAGTGTCAAGATGTATGAAGGCTGAGGTCACAAAGACTCGCACAGACGTTGAGGGGCTGACTCTTCCCTGCAGTGAGCGTTCCTATTACTCCAGTCTGGTCTCAGGGCCACTTAGCTCTAATTACTGCACCCTTATGGCAGGGCCAATCACTACCAGGTTAATTGTTTGATCTCTGCCATATGTACAGCCTGCCGTCATGGTAATCCACCTCTCCGCACATACATGAGCCCACCATGCAGCTGCTCCTGTCGTGAAAACAGTGTGTTGGTACAGAGCAAGGAAGTGTGTCAAGGTCAGTTTAGATGGCAGGTCAAATCTAACCTAAATGACAAAGTCTCAAACTGAAAAATTAAGGAATCAGCAACATTGATAAATGAGTGACCACAACATCTCTTCACACAATGTGTGCCTGAGTTGCGTGGGAAATTGTGGCAGGTGGATTTTTCTAAAGTGTGTAAACATCGGTAACTGCCATTAGCACTAAAAGTATGATCTGCTTTTAAATTCACTGGTTCTCTAATTTTCATCAATTTGAAGAATCATTAAATTTGACCAATTTATAAAGAATGAATTACTTTTAGGGGCTGTTCAGATGTAGCTGTGATCTGAAATGAAACTCAGTCTTGTCGGCTGTGGGCGCTGACATGCCTGATCATGAAAAAAACAATAAAAGCAGTCTGATCCTAATAATTAGTATGAATACACTGGGTGAACATGTTTTTGCTTAAACCTTTTTTTGGGCACTTGGAGGTGCTGAATACAAGCTGTAAAAACAACATGGACATATTAACAACTTTAAAAGTTGATTATGGTGAATTTGTTAATGAACTGTTGTTTTTTTACTTGCTATTTTTTCTTCTGTTGTAAAGCACTTTATGACATCTGCTCTTGAAAGGTAAAATATAAAGTTATTTTAATCAGTATGTCTCCACTTTACAGAAAGATGCGTAGACCTTTTTCACAGCAGACATTTTGACATTTCATTATCGGAAAAGCACAGACGTGTTTAATAACATTAATGATAGGTGCAATTCACTTAGAATTGGCCCTGGAATTGTGCATCCTGGCTCACTGAAATAGTTTACTGTTACACTTAATGGAAATGAGCCATCATTAGTGTTTCACCATTTTTCCTACTGTGATAAATGAACATGTCTGCTGTGAAAAAGGCCCCTTGTGGTTCCACCTGACTATTTAGACTTAAAAACAGCTAGTCAAAGAAGATATTCTACCAACCAATCATGTTTTGTTACAATGTCTAGATTAGACGATCCCCATGTTTTAATAACTTAACGTTTTTTAACATTGAAATGTTTGAAAGACTGAGTATTTTACTCCGTTCAAAGCAAAGCAATTGTGTCCTTGTGTCCCAAGATTGCTTAGTTGTTTGTAAGGGTCATTCATATCATTTGAAAAATAGATCTTTCTCACACACACACACACACACACACACACACACACACACACACACACACACACACACACACACTTCCAAATAGCCTTGCCTTGATGGAAAACAGCACATCCGGGGGGAAAGGACAGATATTACACGGATCATTAGCTGCAAATATAAAAGGGAGCATCACAGCGGCCTAATGACGCTTTGATAAGCTCTGTTCTGGAAGTAAACATAATCTGTTGACTTTCAATTCTTTTGTCACACCACCAATGATAGTTGAGGCAGAATGAAGCATTCTGCTTTAAATGGGCTGCTGTCGTGCGGAGCGAGGCAATGTGGGACCCTCTTGAAGAAAATAGGAGCTGGTGGGGATGTGAAGTTAGAAATGTAAATATCTTGTTTCATGTTACATTTTCGAGATAATGAACTTGGCCAAGTCTACACTTGTTTTGATTTTTATCTGGCTTGACATAAATGCCTGCTGTCTTCCGGCCTTCCCATTACCAGCAATCACTGAGTCACTGTGACTCATAGCGCCTATTGGCAGGACCAGCAGTATTTACCAGACACCTGCAAATTAATGCTGCATTACAGAGATGCAGACAGAAATTTCCCTCTTCCTAAAAGCCCATTAAGGCTGAAGATGCAAATTCCAAGTCATCTTCCGAGATGCAGTTATGTGAGGACATGTCAGCATGGCAGAGAAATGCTACCCAGCAGTACTGTGTGCACTTGTTCATGACCAAAAAACACAAACATCCTCTTTGCTTTACATGTCCATAAATAAAACCTTTTGCAGGTTTAATAAGGTCAAATGTGAACCTGATGTGTAAATGTACAGTTGTTAACATTCTCAATGAGTGACTGAAGACACGAGGAGTAAAGAGAAGGGCATATTTTTTGTTGCTGGACGTGCTCAGCACACATTAATTGCCCATGGGATCAGTGTGTGTGTGTTTGTGTTTGGGGGCTGGCAACATTGATCGCCAATCAAATTGATTTCATGGCATACTAACAGTTTGGTATTGGAGTAGAGGATCCACAGGAGCTCTTCCCATGAGGAACCAAATATTGTGGGATTGGAGGTGGTAAACATTCACCAACCCAAAATAAAAGAAATTAGAGGATCTTTTTTAGGTTGAATTCACATTTCCCAACAAAGATCCTTGCAAGTTAGTTACTTTGTGTTTTGTTTTTTTAACAAAATGTACAAATGACAAAAAGACGTGGGTGTCTTCAACAAATAAAGCAGTGCGTGGCGCCCACATTTTGCAACCTGCAAACGTGCTGTCTGATCATATGATGCAGTCAGTCCACATTTTGCTTCATTCATTTCAATGTGGAACTGGCTGAAACACAATCACAAAGGAACCCGCCCCCTTTAGTCTAATTAAACTTTGACAAACTGTGCAATGTCCAGTCGGTTTGAGATTATACAGGAGTAGTGTGTTATTATGGACCCCATACAATTTCTAGACATGCTAGGGTTAGACATTGACCTCGAGTAGTTAAGGTTAGGATAGCAGATTGGTGAGAGGTTAGGACCTGAACAAATTGGGTTCAATTCAGTTCTTCTTGCGTAAGCATGGACGCCTGGCCAATAGTAGCGGAAAGTTGCATGGGTTCCATAGTAACGCGGGATTGACCACATATTCAGGAAAAACAAAATGTTTATATTTTTGTTTTAGAACTGCACTGTGAAAAAACACAAACACCAGAGAATGTAGAGAACTGCTTGGTTACTATCAATGCAAGAACACCAATTTCAACAAATATATTGTCTTTAGACTGCTGGCCATGCTAGCTGCTGCAGGTTATGTTTACAACTTTAACGCTGCGGATGAAGATGGATGGATGGATGGATGGATGGACTTTAACGCTGCCATTTCCTGTTCCCTTCTGCTTTTTGCCAAACCCCCACACAAGTACATTCCACCTGGCAAAAAACAAGGTTTACCCTCAAGTAGCCAGTGAGGAAATGTAAACATGTCAAATGAGATAAGCTAGGCTGACAGGAAATGCCACGGCTGTGAGGCTCGACACATAATGTGTTCGAAAATTAAAGACGCTGCCTAGCTTTATACTCTGGGACTGACTGGGTAATGCGGAGCAGGTGTGCAAGCAGCTGTGGAATCAAGTAACTGGAAAAAGGTGCATCTGAGAGGACAACTAGTGGGCAGAAAAGGAAGGGCGGGTATAAAATGACAGATGAGAAATAAACAGTCAGGCATGAAGATAACACAGATGATCGTGAAGATCAAGCTGTAGCCGTCATGACAAAAGTAGTATTGAAACAATAGTTTGTTGAAATATTTGGGGATCATAACTTTGGCCATAACATTAAGCAAGACATCTGACACAGCAGTAAAATACTGCAGCCATAGTGCCCCTCCCTGGTGCATTTGTGCAGAACTAAAGCAATGTGAGGCGGAATGTTGCCTCAAAGTGCAGAACACTCAGTCAATCTACCCTGAATAAGTAATGGAGATGCGTTATTGGAAAATGACTAGTTTGGTCAGAGAGAATTGAGGTCATAAAGCACTGACCACATTACTTGGAGGGCAGTTGTCATCATGTATACCTCTCTACCATCAGTATAGTATATGAGTCATAAAATTGAAACTTTTGAAAGCAGCACATTAATTGTTGTGCCTCTCAATCCTTCTTCACCTCATTACTTAAAATGCAAATTATCCTCAGGATCATTCAGGAAAACTGCCTTGGGGTGAGAGGATGCTTGCACTTAGGTCAAGTAAGGCATCTCTGGTTCCTCTACATTCATTTCCTTTATAATATCTCAAATCCTCAACAGCATTTAGAAAGCAATCCTTGCCCAAAGCAGTGTTTGCACACAATCTGGAAAGTCTGGTGAGCAGAGGAGGGATAAGAATACTGACGGCACCGCTTCATATTCAGATCTGTCTTCTGCCTTTGGAAGACCTTGTGAATCCTAATATAGCAGTAAAAGGCCTATACACATGGGAGTCAGTAATGTATGTATCGATCTACACAACTGTAAATAAAGTCAACATACTTGTCTTGACATTATTTATTAATGTAGTGATACTTTAATACAGTACAAATTCATGCTCACGCATGCAGCAGTACTTCCTTACTCTTCATGTGATCAACAGAAGTAACAGCAGGTAGGTTTTGTCTTCAACGCTTTGTTTGCTTAAATGAGATTGATGCATTTTGGTTTCCAAAGTTATATTGTGCAATAACAAATACAGTGTGTGAACATTTTTGTGAGCAAATGCATGCATGGCTTTCCACAACCAAGTAACCAATGAACTTCTCTTTAAAAAGTGTGTTACAATATGGATAAATGAATGTCAAACTGGGGCATCTGGGATATATTTAGTCAATTAAACCCAAACTTTAATATACTAACAATATGTTTATTTATTAATTTTCCTCACAAGATTTCCTTATACCAAAAACGCAGGAACAAAGAGTAAGTGTGAAGGTTTCATAGACTTGGTAGAAGTGAATGGTTAGTAGAGCGCCATGTGAACGAGAGGTCTTACGGGTTAATTTGGTTAAGGGTACCTGCAACAAGTTCTCCAAACCATGCATTGATATGGGTGGTTTATTCCTGCTAATACCACCCATGGGAGAGTTTTATAAATTAGCAACCCTAGTGTTGGAAGGAAATACGACCCACAGGAGTATTTTCCGTCCTCATATCTAAACCAGAGAATTTAACTTTCACAGTTTTAAGCACATGGTTAATTTTGTGAAACGGTGGCAGTTTGGTAAGGTTTGAGCACAAAAAGTACTTTAGACAATAAAAGGTTTCAACAAAAATTGGGGTTTGTGTTCAAATCAGATGTGACACAGAGCGTGATGTAGCTCCGTTATGTCCAGTAAATTAAAAAAAAAAATCAATTACTTTTATTTTCAAACAGGACACAAACCCTAGCCCCCAAGGTGAAAGTCCTGTTTTTTTTTACCCATCCATCACCACAACCTGCTTCCTTATGCAGAATTTGTCCGTCTTGTGCTTTGTTATTTACTTTCTGCTTTGCTCTAGACAAACTGTAATCAGTACAGCCACTAGAAGGCACCGCCACTGTAAATGTTCATATAAGTCATAATTGCGACAAACGATTAATGTCGGTGGTTTTAGGCGGGGGACAATCTCAGTATCTGAAACCTGAACCCAAATCAGGTTGGGTCGGCCCAGAAGTTTCCCTTGTGATGTAATCTTTTCTGATTTACCTTAGCTAGTTTAATGCATTCAGTCCCTGTGAACCTAAATATGTGAATATTTCTTATTGGAACTACATGATTATCCGGGGGCTCGTATCACCAAGTTTGCAACATGCAAGATAGATTCCTCTTGGTTCAATTTTGACACATTTCACTAATTAATATAAACGGCATAGTTGCAACTGATGCACAAAGCATATGAGA
Source organism: Etheostoma spectabile (assembly GCF_008692095.1). Lineage (NCBI taxonomy): Eukaryota > Metazoa > Chordata > Actinopteri > Perciformes > Percidae > Etheostoma > Etheostoma spectabile. Next base: position 15,559,805 of record NC_045745.1, on the reverse strand, counting down.
GCGTTGTGGAATTAACAAATGTATGGGTAATTCGCAAATGACAATTTGTTTAAAGTCACGGTGCCACCATTTGCAAACTGCAAAACTACATTACTTGTAATAAGCAGTGCTCTTAAAACTCTTGTGTGAATTGGGCCCCAGAGAAACACGGACCAATATCTGGAACTCTTAAAAAAAAAAAAAAAATCAATCAATGCTTTGAGCAGGATAATTGAAATTAAAGATACCTCAAAATTTGAGCAACATTTAAACCAAATCTATCTGCATAAATACTACTAAAGTGAGAAAAAATAGTTTTTTTTATTACTTTAAAACCCAATTGTCATCAATAATAAATAATACATTCATGAATTATGAGTGTAAGTTGTCTTGTAAAGTAGGACACCTCTCATTCCCTGTGTCTCTGTCCAAAGTCAAAGCTGCAACACTGCACTGCCTCACTGCTCAGTGCATGCTTCAGTTAACCTGGACTGTGTTGTACACGCCCTGAGGCATGCTGTCAAAAAACCTTGCCCGATGACAACCTGACAACTCCATCCATCTTTTGTACCCGCTGGACAGCGCAGATCTGCCGTGGCAATCAATAACGCTCACAATTAGTTTCCCTCCTGGGTGTGGAGGCAGAGGGAGGAACAAGGAGGGGGGGTTTGGCCAACAGTCCCCGACACAGCTGGACGGTGTACGTGTGGCCCGGGTCCATGCCAGCCACATGTCCTGACATTAGCGAACATCTCTTGGGAGGAGCTGACATTTACATATGTCCAGTAGAAAAGAGGGAGAAGTGTGTGTGACACAGTTTGTCTGCAAGCATTCATGTCTCTCAGTGTGTGTTTTCTCAGTTACGTGTGAGCAATCAAGTGCATTGTTTTGTTTTTCACCTTGGCTCTGTGACCTGGAAAATCTCCTCCAAAGGGCAGTGAGACACTGAGGAGGGCTCTCCGGAGGAAGCTGATGGATCTACATCAAGCCGTAAAAATAGATAACTGTCATTCGTCATCAGGGTGTCTGAATGTTAACCCTGACCAACAGGGCTTAGCCAAACAGAGCAACAAAAGAGCATACAGGTCCCAGCATGCTTCAGTGTCATTTGGATGCCCTTAGCAACCTGGCATAACTACAGGCAGGTGATTGATACCAGGTTTCCTCTTTGTGATTATCTTTTTATGTAATACAACAGATTAGATCAGGAACAATATAAGGAGAAAAAAAAATCTAATAAGGAAGTCATATTGCCAGAATTCATGTGATTTATGTTTTCTGAGCAGGTGATGTATGCTAAATATATAATTTGATTCAGGCATGTCTGAGATGAAATGTTCTTTATTTATTATAATTTTGGCCAATGACATGTCACTTAAGAATGTTGCTTTTCCTCAAAATCTCGGATGGATCCCTGTTGAAGGTCAAAAAATTAGTTTTCCTTCATTGATAATTAGAAATACTATATATATATTTTCTTTCCCGGCTCTGTTTCCTGTTCCCCACACTAGGCTCAGTTACACATAATAATTTCTAAACTGCAACACGTTACCTTTTTTCAACCTCTCCCCCTCAAACTTCTAGACTCATCCAAATGCTTATCTGGCATAAGTACTTGCGACACATGAAAAAAAAAAATCCTCTTTTATGTTTTGAGAAATTATTAATGTTGCTAAACCCTTTTGAAATCCTAAGAGAATGGCAAATACATATTCGATTTCCCCAGAGGGCAGCGAAGAAAGTCTGCACAAGCAAGTTGTTCTGCAGGAATACTGCACCGCGGTGAAATATGTATTAACTCAGCATTGCAAAAATGCTAAACAAATAAGAGATGAACCCTCCTTTAATAAATGAGGCTTCGGTAATGAGAAACCTGAGAAAAATATATTTTTTAAGGCAGAGGCTGTACTCCAGGCAGGAGTAAGAATGTACTGTTTTGTAGTATTTAAAAAAAGAAGTCTAATTTATCCATGTTCACCACAGAAATAAAGTATCTTGATTGTTAAAAAGAATACATTTCCTTTTCCATGCTCCACTAAAAAGATTAAAGAAAAAGTGGAATAATGCATGAAACCAGCTGAAGGATATAACCCCCAAACTGAAGCTGTGTCAGTTTAACTGTACAACTTGTATATCTCATCAACCCGGATGTCCTTGAAGGTTAAAGACAGGGGTCTCGGCAGCCTGTGGCGCCATTAAATCACCGTGTGTCAGCGTTAAACTTTGATCATGACAAATAATGGTGTTTTCATGTGAGCCCACACATTGGACATCAATAAAGCCTAATGGCGTGTCAGCCCTATTAATGGATTACTGCATAGAGCTCATAAAAACACAATATCCCATCAAGTCTAAAGGCCCTAATGATCCCACAGTGTCTAGTAAAGTCACTGTAGTTCCCATCCCCTGATGGATATCAGCTCTTAGTCCATTTCATCTTAGTGCTGTTTAAGAGAACAGAGAATGTAAAGGGAGGACAAGCCAGTATGATTACCTGCTGCGGTATGCAAGATAGAAGACTCCCAGTGTAGTCTTAAGGGCAGTAGAAAAATGTACTGAAAATTAAACTGGTAGTAAAGGTGAAGACAAATGTGTTAGTTTATGTGATCTGAAGGAAAATTTCAGGTTTTAACACCACTACATTTTCAAATCAGATCCATAGTGGTTTTAAAGAAAGAGTTCAACAGTTTGGGAAATACCTTTATTCACTTTCTTTGCTGAGAGTTAAATGAGAAGATTAACACCACTGTGAGCAGGCAATATGCATACAATTAAGACTAGAAACGGGAACAGCTGGACTGGCTCCGTCCAAGGGTAACAAAATTTGCCTTAGTTTGCCTACCAACGATGATAAGGAGTGAAGGTCACTGTGAGCAGAAGGTTTGCTGATTGTGTGTCACTGAAAAGGAGATTACTCAGTTAATAGTGTCTTTCCTATAAACGGTCTCCACTGGGATCTGACACTTGTATGAGAAAATGCAAACAAGCTTCTCATGGTATCTTTGGAAACACTGTAGTTCAAAATTTGTAGCTGCATTTTAAGGATGTGTACAACTATAAATCCTCCTATTCACCTTCCACGTGGCAGGTAAAAACCTCAAGCCAACAGTTGGAGTAAGCAGTGAGAAAAGGGGTACTGCCTAATGTTTCAATATTTGTGCATGAGTGTGTATAAGAGTACAAATGCTTGCAATAAAACTGCATTATTTCTAAATGCATATTCTAACATGCAGTTATGCAGACATGCATGTGTGTGGGAGTATTTTTCCTGACACCAGCTTCAATAGTTGACTCGCAATTAATCGCACATATCTTGTCAACATGTAAAAGTAGATCAGCTTGCTTTGTGCAAATGTTTTTTTTTTTAATCATTGAAAGCAACATTGGCATATACTGTAGTGTTCAATTTCACACTAACGTTCTAACTTGGAGCAAATAATCTCTCACAAAATGTAACACTGTCCATCAATAAAAGGGTGAAAACCATGGCTTACAACTTTCTTTTTCCCAAGTTTGCTTTGAACATAGCAGTCAGGCTACTGCTCTATACTCACCAGAGGCTCATCAACTCAGCCTCTTATTTCAGAAAGAATGCCCAGTAATGGTTACCTGGCTTTGACGCGGGGGGGATGGCCCATCAAGTAGTATTTCAGACTGGACGTGCTGCGATGATGGCTCAGTTCACAACAACAAAACACACAGATCACTTTGGTCTTTTCTGTGGAACCATTTGTTGTTTTGTTTCCAGTCTAGATCCGGTGGAGTGATGTAGTTTTTCTAACGTAACTAGTTGTGAAAAAAACTAAAAAAAAAGGTTTGCTAAGCCAAAAAGAATGTTAATCTTAAAAAAATGTACGCCGTTAAAATGTGTTTGCGTTAATGTTGTCAATAACCTGTTTAACTTACAGCTCTAATATCTGTCTGTATCTCATTAAAGTAAGGTGATCTTCATTATTACATCCTGCACATCACATTCACGTTTCTTTTGTGGATCTTTGCAGCACAGAAATTTGATGATGATTGTCCAAAGGTCTGTTCTAGCTGTGATGAATGCACACTTTGCTGCATTTTTGTTTTGAATCCCACTGTAGTTGCTCTGCATCCCTTGTTGTGGCAGAAGGGAAATGTAGTGTTTTACCTTAATTTCTCCTTTTTTATATTTATGCTGTTTTTTATCCATTAGATTAGGCATTGGGCATGCTTTCCTTCATTTTGTCTTGCATTCTATGCTTGATTTAACTTTTGATTTAATCCCACCTACTAAAAAAAACCATCAGTTATTAAAAAAGTTTAAACCAGAATGGTTTTTTATCCCTTTTTACTGGAATATGCCTATAGGTGTAGTACAGCAGCATTTGTAGTGGGGAAAAGGTTTTGATTTGATTTCCATTTGTTCATTTCAAAATATTGATCTATTTATAGACTCACAGACTCACTCTTTTCTTTTGCCTGCGAACACACTGGGGTGTTTTTGGAGAGTTTTTCAAGTTAATCAAAGTAACTGAAGATGCCAAGGCACTGATCCTCATTTCAGACAGACCCCTGGAGACAGTTCAATCCAGTCGTTTTACCTAGAGTATGTAAGATAACTGTGCTTTATTTACGTGCTAATAGACATTGACTTTGTACACTAATATATGTGATTTGGTGATACTGTAGCTCGTGATTACACAGTAAAATAGTGATCCTGGTGGCTGGAGAGGTGCCAGTTCACCTGCTGGGCACTGCCAAGGTGCTCTTGAGTGAGACACCGAAACCCCCAACTGCTTGGAGCGCCTTTCTATGGGCAGCCCCCTCACTCTGACATCTCTTCATTTAGTGCATGTATGTATAGGTAAGCGAGAATCCATGTATTTTTGATTTTGGGGTGAACTGTCCCTTTAAAACAGAAGCCATGCTTTGCCTCACCTACATGGCCAGCAAAACTCAATGCACAGCATGGCTCGTAATCAGCACTCTCACTCCAAGCTGGGCAGCCAAAATGCTCTTTCTCCCAATCCCCATCTCCTCTGCCACTTTCATGATCATCACACACCTTCTCTCTCTTCCTCCTCTGCTCAGCTGCATCGCAATTATGCTTTAGGTGGCTAACATGCCTGACACCACTCAAGGAAGGTAAAGATAAGGACAGGAACAAGAAATTCCAATGTCATTCTCAGGCTTCCATGAATAAATATAATGTTCATAACATTGTGTAGAAAAAGCTCAGCATTTATACATTCGCAACATTTGCATCATCCACACATATTTCCACAGATCCTCAAGACAAACATGAAAATAGCATCTTTTCATATATCTTTTAATAGAATTGTAGAAAATTGTGTAGAAAATATTGTAGAAAATAGCTGTTTTTCCTCTGCCCACCTGTGTCGATCTACCTGTTTTGTGTAATTGACATGCACAGCTTCACTCGCCAGAGTTCATATCCTTTTATCACTTCCTATGATTAGAACCTTAACTGATCACAATAAATCAAACCAGAATCACCTTGCTGCAACCTCTCCCCCTCCCCCCTTTTCTTCACGTCTCACTGCTACTGTTGCTGCGGTTATCCTGTTGTGAGATACAGACCGGGGATTTGAACTGATATCGGTAAATGTTAGCCTAAATTACAATTAGTATTGCCGTGATTGTGTCTGTGCAGTCTTCATACACAGGGGCCTGCAGCCAGAGTGGTTAACATGTGTTATGATAACTTCCCATGTGCTTGTTTCACAGGGAGGCCGTTTCATTCAGCCACCAGTGTCAGCTAATTATTTCTGGCCCCCTGTTGTTCAACACGTTCAGTCGCTCCCCGGTCGGACCTCCTGCTGCGCTGCTCTCCGAGTCTTTCCCGAATTGTTTCTCATTAGAGACGGCGGTTACGCTTCCTATCTTGTTTCTCTCTTTGTTTGTTTCTCTTTCCCCTTTCTAGTGCCTCTCCAAATACTCTGTTAAATGAAGATTCCACTCCAGGCAGAACAAACCCTAAAATTTAATCATAGGTGTATACACAAGCCAGATTAATGCCTGCATGCACGGCCACACACTCAGACAGAACATGTTTACAAAACGTACTGGCATACTGGTAGACATGCATAAGCAGGACCTCATTAACACGCACACACGGCGTGAGTCGAATGAACGGTTCTTGTTGTATTTCACAGGGATATTCCCCACTGTGGGTTTATTAAAGACAGATAATGTTTACTATGTTGTTTTTGCTAAATCATCCAGTGATACTTTATGTTTTACCATAAATAATACTCTGCATGCTAATTAAAAAAGCTAATTTCCATTTTTGTTGCTAAGCTGAAAAGTTGCTAATCATGTACCTACTCAAAGCTCATTATTCAAAAAAAAAAATCTTTAATTTATTAATGAAGATAACAAATAACCAAGCAATGCCTACTCCATATTCTTAGAGTTGTGGCTGGTGTAAAAAAGCACTCTTTGTAATACAGAAGGGATGTATAATTATTAGGCTGTTTATTAAATATTGTTAATGACATCTATGGCTGAGTGCCTACAGCCCGTCTGTCATGCTGCACGCTTTTCTTTTTCTTTTCTATTTTTAGTGTTGTTACCTCAAGAACACTGATAGGCTCAATAATTAAATACATTTTGGGAAACGCAAGCATTTGGTTTCCAAGTGCCACGTACAAACCTTGTGTCAGTATATGGTTAGCCTAGCTTAGCATAAAGACTAAGACTCTTTGAATGCAGTACTCCTCCTGATATCACATTGTCTTTTTCACAGTTCTCTTCAGAGAAGATATGTTGCGTAAATTAATGAGCTTTTGAGGTGTTTGTAGGTTTTTGTTTTATTTTGGACAGAAACAAGCTAGCGGTTTCACCCTGATTCCAGTATTTATGCTAAGCTAGGCTAAACAAATCCAGAATATACAGCTCTTAGATGACATTAATTATCCTCATTAAAAAAAAGCAAATAGGCATAATTATAAAAAATGTTCCCATAGAGGCGGATATCTGAAATGCAAATTGGAGTTTTTAATGGAAATTCTGTTTCATGTTTCCATGAAAATGGTCAAGATAGCAGCATTATTTAGCCCAGGGGCGAACGTAAAACATTTTTTACGTTATTCTACTGAGCCAATTTTTCTTTTTAACATTTTAGACTATCATCAAAAGACTGAATTATGTAACTAGAAAGACACCAACAAAACTTACTTTAATGCTGAGCCACAGGGCCATTACTACAAAAGTGAGGTGGTATTACAAATGAAATGGTATTATGCAAATATTGAATAAATTGGGCTCTTAAGACCAGTATTAAGTCACATCCAATTTCGACAATGGCAAGACAAATAGGTAGGCTGCTACAGTATGCAGAAACAGAAAAGGGAAACGTGATAATAATATAACATAATTTCACTATTTCAATCATTATTATTTTCACTTCATGCAAGACTCTGAACATAACGTACCTAGGCTGTAGTTAGCTGACATGTGTCAGACATAGAGGTGTCAATCACCTAGCCTGGTCTCACAGAATTCCATAAAATGATCAGAAACTTTTTAACACAGCATTATGTGGTGGTATCACGGAATGGGTAAAAACTCTGTGTGGCTACCACGGAAAACAATCCCAGTGTGAAGTTAATGAGAGATGACGTAGCATTAATAGCAACTATGGTAGCGAGTAGTATGACAGCCCGAAAATCCCCCTAAGGAGGTTGGTTTGGGTGGCGGATGGGTCAAACACCGTGTGTAATGTTTCCTAAAGTCGCTTTCTACTTTTCCTTAACCCAACCGCACTGTTCTTCCCGTGTCACGGAACCGTAAGCCCACCCACAACCTTTTCCTTAACTTAAGGGGCCGTTTTTATTTCACGACCTGTTTAAAAATAATCATGTTCAATCTAGGTTTAAAACAGCAATGCCGACTTTGAAGGCATGTTACCACCACTTCCCAACATGATGTGGCTCAAAACCTCGTCAAAGCACTTTTTCATTTTTTTAACAATTCTTCTTTTTAGGGGTGCTAAAATTGGGACAGTGGGATGGTTTTAAAGGCAGACGACGTCAGACTCAAAGCAACAGCATCTCTTCTAGGATGGATCAGCTGCAGTCATAATGCCTTTGAACTGTATCAGACACTAGTTGTGCAACTTCCTGCAGGCTTTTCCATGGAGAGGTTTAAGGGAACATTAAAGCTTTTATTTTATTTTTTTCTCACCCATGTTGAACCTCCAGCGACAGTCAAAAGAACAACAGATATATTTTGAGGCTCTAAGTGTTTTGTTTGAATTTGTCTTGTTTCTGTATCTGAAACAAACAAATACAACTAAAAGAGATTTCTTTCTTCTGAATACAGCGCCTGCTTTTTTTTCTTTAACATCAACTTCCTGGGTGCTAAAATCAGAAAACATGCGGTTGCGGTGGTATTTTCTTTTCTCAGATGAATATGGCTTTAACATTTTTTGAAATCAAATTATCATCTTTTAAGAATTCATATCAAGACTCCTGATGGAATAATTTGTTGAACATTTGAATGCAGTCCATGACCAAAGACAAAGGTTTTGATGGAAAGGCTACATGTCAATCTCTACCTGTTTCTAAGGAGAAGAACTGATAAGAAGAAAAAAATGTCAGCTGTCAGTTGCCATGTCAACCATAAATGTTTGCAGTTCATGTGGAAGGCTCGCTTTCCACTCTATAACTTTCATTATTAATTCTTTCCATTTGCAGGCTGGATGATTAATAAACGATGATTTAATACACTGGCTTGAAAAGTTGACATCTTGAATGAATTGAACGCACGATCCCAGTGCTGGGCATTCTACCGTCTCGACCAGTATAACCTCACTATTAAATTTCCCGAATTATATAATTTTTTTACATACTGCTACACTGGGGCATATAGCTGCAAATGGTGACTTGATCAGGATCAGGATCCGTGTTGACTGTGTAACCTTTCCACTCACGGCAGTAACTTTATAACAGCACAATGTAATACATTTGCAAATTTACACCACCAAATGGCATGCTGGGTAATGTTATAGATGCTTGCCAGCCAGGTAAGCATAACAATCTGTTGGCAGCAATGAGAGACTCCGGTTGCCACAGCCCACTCAAGACCAGAAAAGAAATATAGAGGATGAAGAAAGAGAGATCAGAAATACACCAGAAGAACTTGTGGCCAAGAGATGAGCCATGTGCCATTCAGAAGTTTATTGTTTTTAAAGAGTCCAAAATAATTTACCACTTCTAAAAAACTGCAAAAACACTGCAAAAACAATCCATGTCCCGCCGCAGACTGTCAAGAAAGATGGGTTCAGAGCAATGGTTAAAACGCTGGATTTTTTAAAATGTCTTGCAGGGGCCAAAATACTTTTGCCAAACTACTTTTCAGACATTGTACCAACAACATCAAAGTAAACTGGAAGAAGAGCTAGGTTCAATCGCCCACTTGTCTACAACAACATACCTGTGGTCAAGGTAGTGTTTATAGAACTATCTTACAATATTTTGTTTTAAAACGTTTCTTTGGGGGATTTTTTGTTTTGTTTTTGGTCATTTTAGGCCTTTATTTTGATAGGACAGCTGAAGACATGAAAGGGGGGAGAGAGGGGGAATGACACGCAGCAAAGGGCCGCAAGTGGGAGTCAAACCTGCAGCTGCTGTGTTGAGGAGTAAACCTCTATATTTGGGCGCCTGGTCTACCAGGTGAGCTACCCTGGCGCCCGTGGAAGCAATGTTAAAGTTGTTGGTATATCTATTTAGTTAATTTTAGTTACTTTATTTCACTACTTTTCAGTTTGCACAATACAACTAGTTTACATTCTCATCATGTTGTGGAGCCAATGGAGAAATCTAAATAAAAAATATCTAGCTGAGACAAGGAGGATAACCGTAGCATGCTAGCTCATTCTCAATGGCAAAACTCTACTACAACACACACTAGTTCACCATAATCTACAAAAGAACTACTTTCATGTCATTGTTCTGCAGGTATTCCACAAGTGTGCACTCTTTAGAAGAAGTCTCCCAGCTAATCCTGCCTTGTACTGACCAAAGTTGGAGAAAGAGTTATCTAGCTGATGTGATCTTGCCTAGCTACGGAGCCCCCCCTGGGGTCAACTCAGAAAGAAAACTAAACCGTGAACACAGAATACAAATCTGTTCCCTCGGTTTAATAAACTGTGTGCACGGATTCACAATCCATGCTCTCGGTTTTATAAAACATAAGCAAAGTAGGAAACATATTCTCAGATTCAAACTTCTGGGATCAATTACTCTATAGCGACATTATATTAAATCACAAATGACTCCTCTTTCCTAACGTAGTAAGGTTAACAATGAGCTACAAACAAATTTTTATCAAAACGAGCTGTCCTCCAACCTGGAGAAATAAGTTTGGTCTCTGGTAGCAGCCGGCGGTGCTTAGGGATTGTCTGTAAACTACAACACAGGTACTGGTACAACCTCAAAATAAAATTATGAACCTGAAAATGAGCACAATTTGGACGCTTTAACAAATACTCTGATACAAATTTCTGATCATACCAACCAGCACAACATGATCCTCTGTAATAGATAATATTGCTTTCCCAAAAAGTATTTTTACACAAGAAGGAATCATCAGATGATATAATATTTTTCTTAATTTTCATTTTTTTAATTGTGGCGCACCTTTTTATATCTGTTGCTGTCAGGTAATTTATAGCCTAACTGAAATGTTTAATTCCAGATATAATGCAATACTTCATCCAAATACACTTATTCATAGACATCTCTTAAGATTGTTTAAGCCAAACCCTTTGATAATTGCCAGCAATGAGTTTCAATATATTCAACCTTTCATTGTTTTTAAAAACGTTTTTGCAGTTATTATTGTGTGTGTGTGAGTGTTCGTTGTTGGCTACTGGGATTTCATAGACCAGAGAGATGATCTTTATTGCATGTGAATTGTAACTGACTCTTGTTAATCCAAATCAGCAGCCACCCTGCAGAAAAATCATATCAGCCACTTGTATCTCAAAAAATCATTATTTTTGTCAGCAGGAGCTTGTGACCATACAGGTGATGAGGAAAGGCAGGCGTATGATTGAGCTGTATGAGATGTATGTGTGTTTTCATGAAGGCGAGGCTGCAGGAACCGAGAGGTCTGGTCTGAATAGCTGTGCTTTTGTTTAAAGACAGAGGACCTGTACACCTGTAATTCTCTCTCTCTCTCACACACACACACACTCTCACTCTCACACACACACACACACACACACACACACACACACTCTTTGTTATGAGAACCATAAGGGTCTTTGCCATAATTCATGTGAATAAATGGAATGTTTAAATGGGGCGATATTTGATTTAGTGTAGATTGAGGTTTCTGCAGCACAGACAACGCTGTAGGCATTCTTTCAATCTCATCATTCATCATTGCACGGCTTTTTACAACAGAACATATTCCAGGGTACAAAACAAGATATCCCTTGAAAGATTAGTGCTGAGTGTTTGCTGCTATCTTGAAAAAAAAAAAAAAGAAGATACTCAAAAGAAAGAAAATTATGCACAACTACCAAATCATTAAAGCTATCTAACTTTTATTTTCCAGAGACAGCAACCACATTTGCAGATGATTGATTGCTGTTATGATAGTGATCAAATATCAATGATGTTAATTATTAGACCATTTTTATAGCTGATAAATTAAGCTTAAAGGCTTTCAACAGCCGCAAGCCTTTCCTGGAACTGGCCTGTTTGCCATGAGTTACAGGTTGAGGTGGCTTGCAGCAGTTAGATATGGAACATACCAAGCTCACAAGGTCAACATGTGACCTTATAGTGAGGCCACTAAGCAGGATGTTTATTTACAGCTACACATTAAAACATCCTTACACACAACATTGATGTTAAAATTATATTTTCTCAATCAATTGAATTTATGCACAGCAGAGATTCATAATGGTGGATTCTGATATCATTTGTCCATGCTTAACAACCAGCTCAAAGCCAAGGCTACCCTTGAGGACACTGGAATTATGTCCTGTATTCTGGGATTTGGAAGAGTTTTCATCCTAATAAGAAGTTTGAAAGTTTCATAACTACACCATCTCTTATGTCTCACGTTATTAATGACAAGATACACACATAGCCTATGTAAACACAAATATAGTTAGTTGTTACTATATTCATATAACAAATGCAGGGAAACAGAATTGAGCAACTTAATATAAAAAATCCAAATATACAATTTAAAGACTTTCTGTTTGGGGGTGCTGCCTTACAACTGCCTAATACAGCCATATAGAACCGTGCATCTAGTTTAAATGGACATTTTGAAATGATCTACAAAATCTGAACATCTGTTTTTTAAAGTTTTTAAAGTGCTTCTCATATTCATACAGGGCAACTGGTAGAGGCAGCAGAGATAGAAATTACTCCACTGACAGAAGTCTCAATAGGCCAGAAATCAGTACATTCAGCTCTTCATTTTTCTACCTGTCTGTGTGTTGAAACACTAGCTTTGCCAGCCATGCTTTTCCTATTGTTCCACAGTGTATGTACTGAATACAACAAGTTCAATCACATACAGTATCCTTGGGGCTGTGGAACATCACTTGGCAACGTCCAGCAAATCACGATGCAAATCCGAAATAGATGAGGCAGTTCAAGGGAAAGTAGGTACCAATATTTCAACAAAATAAATCCCACTAAGCTTCACAGATTAATGACATAATATTGAACCACAGGGTGGAATTTTTCCCTTACAAGCCCACACTCATATTTTAGAAACTCTGCCCTTAAGTACCGTAATCTAAAAGTATAGCACTGGTACATAATACATGACAGTGCACACACAACACACATTAATTTTCCTACTCATCGCATAGGGGAAGATGCAGTTAGTTTGAAGCAAGACAGACAATGTGTGAGAAAACAAACAAAAGCCTCAAAGCATGTGAAGGAGGAAGAGTGTGGTGCTTTGCATACAGTAAGTCTGGAATGACATGCATCTCTAACTCTATTCATCCTCTTGCTTCTGTGTGTTTGCTGCCAAGAAACTCAGATACTATAGTGAAACAAACACACAAGAAAGCACAAAAGTACAGTAACAGATACAGTCTATAACAAATCACACACATCAAAGCACGTTACCACACAAATACGCACACGCAAAAGGGAAAGACAGTCAAAGACCATTTTGATCAGACTGCACACATACATACACACTCTCTAAGCGCTAACTGACTCAGACAGTCTGTGTAACAGCCTGCCTGCTCCCAGCCAGAGCTCATCTCGCCCGAGCTGCTCGCTCACCTCTAAATGAGGGCTGTCAAGAGGAGCCACAGTGACGCCTGCCACCTCTTATTGGCAGTGTATTAACAATCAAATCAGGCTAATTAGCCAGAGCATGGCGACGAGGAATAATATTCTCACTGTGTGTGATTGCGGCATGACTTCTGTGCCACCGAACGTCCTATTTGCATATTCTAATTCCCTGGGAACAATAGAAGCAAATTAGAAGAATGGGAGAGTGAGAGAAGAACAGATCTGACAAAGACTGTGACAGGAAGTGAGAGAAAGTAAGCTCAGCTAAGACTGACTATTGCTACCAAGGTTGGAGGTTTCTTTGCTTTCAATTTACTCAATTGAACAGTTTAGAGCAGCAATACTTTTCTGACAAAAACAGCAGGAAAAACAACACATACTGTATATTAAAATCAAATTCAAACTACTATCTACACTACTATCTACACATTTCCCATGGAATGTATGTATGTATGTTTGAGAATACTGGAATACCAACTGTACACCCACACAGGTGTTTGTAGTTATTCTGACTTGCGAGCTTTCACATCACCCACTAACTCAAGACAGTTGTTGGTCATGTGAGGGGGAAAAAATACTGTTTATTTCCCTTGAATGACAGTCTTTAGCTGACATGATGCATCCATATTTGTTTGACTTCATAGAAACTGCATTTTAGGCTCTTTCACTGCAAAAAATATAAACCTATACATGTCATACAGTACATCCATAGTCTACCAACTTGACTTGAACATAACCTAAATACTAATTTTTATCAAAAATTACACTGATCCATAACGTGGAAGTTTTAATTATGTACCAAAATATATTCCAAGTATATGCATGGAACATATGCTATAAACAGCCGATATGCACAGTTTACAAGTACAGTAATATATAACCAAATATACCAAACAATTATGTCCCAAAAAGATCAAGCTAATGCTAACACAAGGCTTCCCAGTTGTGTTAGAGATCTAGCCCTTGATTGGGAAAACTTGAACCAGAATTTTTCAAAATTCAGCTTTTTTAATAATAACAATAATGGAAAAGCTTCTCAAGTTGTACAATCTCACAAAATGTGCACATTAGGACAATAGCTGCTGTGATAATATTAAAAATGTGTCACTTCTCATTATCTTTGTGACAAATCAAATGTGGCCGATAAGATGAAGCAATTGAGTCCTCTTTCTCCCAGTTGTGTATCAAGCCCACCTGCACCCAGAACATGAGCCAGTTTGGAGTGCCTTGCATAACCCATTCCATATCACTTTAAGGAGGATCGATTGGCCACACTAGATAAAAAGTCCATCCTTAAACAGGCTCAGGGGAGCCATGGCATTGGGTTTGCAAAGAGGGAGCAGCCTGAAGACAGTCGAGCAGAGAGCAGAATGAGTAATGAACAGAAAAAAATACATTACAATGAGCAACAGGATAGACCACAGTCTGTGAGTCAGAGATTCAAATATGCGAACCCTTAGTGAAAGCCATGGTGTGTGTGTTTGTGTGTTTGTGTTTATGTGTTATTCAAATGTATTTAGAGAATTTTAAAATACAAGATCCCAGGTGTATGTGTGTGTATATTTCTAGTACTTCTATTTTTATAGCTCCTTTTACAAATGTACCGCAAACCTGAAATTATCCAGACATTACCCAGTGGAGCTGTATATGAGAACCCAAATGTCCATCTCAGCTGGATTGGACATCAAACGTCTTCACCAAGCTCCCTAGAACAAAGTTGGCAAGGATCGGCGCCGAAATCATCAGACTAATTCAAGGAATGGCAAGAAAATTACGAACCAGCTACATGGCCGCCTAGCCACGTCCTGCCTCGTGCACGCTCTACCCAGCCTGAGAAAATGACTAAAAACTGTTTTAGATGTAGATTAGTTAACCAGAAATCCAATGAAACTAAACCAAACTATTTGCTTGGCTAGATGCCACTACTTGAAAGAAAATGTAGTTGTCTTTTCAAATTTGGATCAACAGACCCTTTTAGACTTGATTTTACTGTTGAAGAAGTAACTTAACATTTTGGGAAATACACTTATTCCAAAATTTCTAAAATGTCGAACTATTCCCTTTAGATTTAGTATAGGATTTTGATTAGAGACAAGGGAAAATACGGTGTCATGGGTTTTCTTAAGTTTAGAAATTCAAATGTATGTGTGTTTGCATGTATGAATGAGTGTGTGATGCAGAGATGTGTTCATCTTTACAGGGACGTTTACAGTGATGTAAATGCTGATGCGGCTTTACGACCCTGTGCCAGAATGCATTAGTTACACTAGGTGATTCTCTCTTACACACACACACACACACACACACAAGCACACACAACAATAACAACAATGCTACTTACTCGATACACTCCGGCACAGAGACACACGCTCACACACACACACAAATCTGTCCACATTTGTACATTGTACAATAAATTGCATACACACACACATCACTAACACACACAAACACAAACACATTATTTATACCAGGCTTCTCAGAGTGCCCAAGATGGATGTGTTGTTTGCACTAATGTTATGCGGGAAATTTTCTGCCCTCCATTTTATTCGTGTTTAGCCTGTAAACTGTGAGAGGCTGTGCTTTAAAATGAGTAATTAGAGAGCTGTAATGCAGTGCTTTGTTTTATTTGTTTTCCTGTAAAGAGTCTAATAAAGAACTGAAAAAGAAATGGGAGAGGGTGAAAGAGAAGGAGGGTGGAAGAGGAGGGGGAATGTGGAGATAAGAGGAACATGTAGATAGATAGATAGATAGATATACTGAATAGATTAGATAGATAGATAGATAATAGATAATAGTATATACTGTAATAGATAGATATAGTGATAGATAGATAGATAGATATAGATGATGATTATATTGTAAGATATAATGATATATAGATAGATATATATGTATATAGATAGATATATATGATAGATAGATGATAGATTAGATGATAGATATATGATTAGATAGAAGATAGATAGAAGTATCTGTAAGCTGGTATAGATAGGTATATATAGATAGATAGATAGATAGATATATAGATAGTATAGCTGTATGCTAAGATAGATAGATAGATAGATAGATAGATAGATAGATAGATAGATAGATAGATAGATAGCAATGTCACACTGAACACTCACTTATTACCCCAACCAGGCATTGCTTGCTGTTCTCTCCTCTCAGGTTCACTAAACATGTTCTGCCTGGAAGTTACAAATCCTTTTAATATCTCAAAGAAAAACAGCCCTGACATACCATTAGCTTATTGAGTCATTATGGCTGACATGGCATAGCAAGCAGTTGCCTATCGGGACCACATTTAACATTAATTTGGAGCTGTGTCTATGGTTATTTTACATAATTAACTTGCCTAAGAATTCACTTGCCTGATAACTTGCCTCACATTAGATTTTGCAGTCTTTAACTGTTAGATGCTGTAGTTTCCTCACTAATCGTATCACATGCCAGACCTTCCTCTACCGCGCTGCGGAGGAAAGTCTGGCTAGTCCACACAGCGTTTCGGGACAGGAGAAAAACGTGCTCTGGTTTAGTGACATTTCTTTAAACCAATCACAATAGTCTTCGCCGGAAATGAATTGTCGTCGATATAGACTTCATCACTACAGACTCATATCCTTCAATTTCTTAGTACAATACAGTAATACATTAATAGTGGTGGCAAAACCAAACAGTATACTAAACCAAAGATATTGAAAATGCGGCTGGTGCTGATCCTGATTGGGGGGGCTTCCTGACAGCCTGGGGAATTAAGCTGTTTGCAAGTCTAGTGGAACAGGCTCAGAGGCTCCAGTACCGCCTCCCAGATCGCAAGAGTCTGAAGAGGCTGTGTGAAAGGTGCCTGAGGTCACCCACAATGCTGGTTGCTTTGCGGGTGAGGCGGTTTGGTAGATATTTAGGAGTCAGGGGAGTGGGATCCCAATGAGGATTAAAATGACTGTTAATACACTCTTACTGCTCTGTGCATTTTTTAGTTTTCAGCTAAAAACCTCTAAAAGCAACCTGCTACCTGCACAGCACCAAATGGCAGATAAAGTTACTAACTAGCTGGTGAACATAGTGGAGCATTTAGCAGCTCAAGAGCAAGATATTTCCCCCAGGAGTTAAAAGGAGAATGAATATTGGAATCAAATCAGTGTCAATATTCACCTTAGCTATCAAGTTTGCAATATCAACTTAAAAGGTGATGAAATGTTAGTGGCCAAAAAATTCAGTTACAGAATATGGTGGATGGTTATTTCAACAGTTGCCTTGGCGCTACTGAACTTGACCTGCTTTGTTCCAAGTGAGCTGAGCCGATAATAGAAGGTGGAGTTAAATACTGCAGACCGCTGATTGGTCAGAGAGAATTATGATGAGCGCTACGCAGGACATTCAGCTTGAACCCAACATTTTTTTTAAGTTACTGTCAATAGCGACTTCCATATTTTTACTCACTCAACCAAAATTGTGTCAGTGTCAGCACACATAATTATGGGTTACACTACGCCGTTAAAATTGACAAATACAGACAGGCTTTGTTTGGTTGCCGGTGAAATGATTCAGCCAGTGTTGCGTTGAGGATGATCTCACAGCAGTTTCATGCAGCTTCACTACGGCAATCAGCTGGGAATCTCAGCGGAAATGAGACAGTAGTGCAGCAGTCGCCACGGTCACCCTCAGCCAAATTCTACCCTAATCTTAACATAGTTGTAGTTTAATTTTCAGATACTAGGAAGAAAAAATATCAAAAAAAAAAAATAATAAAAACTGATTAGTAAATATCATGACGTAAATGTACAATAAATGTTTAACGTAAACATTTAATGAATAATATTTATTATAGGCCCATAACATATTCTGCACGTAGCTCACTGAAAGATAGTAAAGTAGAAGTAAATAAAGAATAAAGGATCACAGTAATTTGTGAGAGATAAGGTCACAGATTACTTACTGTCACTTTCTGTACCATGCTGAAGACAACTTTAACAGTAGGTATTAAAATTCTTCTTCTGGTTAGTAATCTATAAATTTGCATTGCAATGCACTGCTGTGAGAAATACTGTGTAAAATATAGGCTACTGTTATTCTTAAAAGGGAACATTGTCATGTCTACACTAAATTTAAAGGGAAAAAATTAGGTAAGGTAACTTTTGAAAATAAAATTAAATATGGCAGGCACTTTAGAAGATGAGATCATAAAAAAACCATAACGACTTTGAATAGTAACCAATTATTGTGACAATAGCACACACACACACCTTACCATTTTTACTTTGCACACACATTTTATTCTGACACACAAATTGACAAATGTGTTTACCATCATTACCAGAAGCTTGCCTGTGACTTGGTATGCTCATCAGCACAATTAGCAACATGAGAGTAATCACAGCTCTTTACCTCAGCCAGCACAGCTGTGAGCTGATAGAACACTGAACGCAATTAACAGCACATACATCCAATTAGCAGACAATGAAAGGTAACAACCTGATGGTGCTAGTTAACCACAGAGGAGCTCACAGCTGATGGCATGTTAGAAGAGAGGTGGGGCCGGGGCAACAACCTGCAAGTAAAGACTGGTGAGAGAGGGATAAGGAAGCCAGGAAGCAGACTTTGCAGGACCTCGGGGTGTTATTTTCAACATTTTATGTAGAAATACATCTTATCAGCATGCAACAAAGAGGAAGAGTGGGCCCTCCTGCTCTCCTCAGAGTTCTAGTGTTGGCTATCCTATCCACACGCAGGATAAGAGGAATTGAAATTTACAGTATGTGTCATTATATTAATTAAAATTTCCGTTTGATTCCCAGTTGGTGGATTAATGTTTCATTTTGTTTTCACTGTCAACACATCTGCCTGTATCACACATTAAGGAGAGGCAGTCACAGAGGACTGTGCTGCTTTCTAACACCCCGAAACACAACGTCAGGTTTTTAAATTTCTCACACAATTCAAACAAACTGTTAATTGTTTATTGTTTTTTGAAAGTTAAAGTAGGCAGATCCAGTAGTGATCTCAGAAAGAGTCACGGTTAAAACTGTGATTTTGTATATTTTGTGTTACAGAATGCACAATGTTATTGTTTAAAATTTGCCATCTAGGTTTAAGGCTGTCACTTTTTATTTCAAGTTTCCGTTCAAAACATGGGGGGGAAAAACATTCAAACTGGTTTTGAACTCTCGGCTGCTTCTTTTTTTCTGCTATTTTGTACTGCATCATACTCTGCTGTAATGGTACCCTTTGTGTCTTTTGCACTCGTTCAATTGGTTGCTTGTAAAGTTGGAGACCTTAAAAATGTACCTTCTCACTACACTTGGGCTAAATGTATTGCCCAGTCTTATTGCCATCTTAATGAATTTATGCTTAGCCATGCCATCAACTTTTCAGTTCCCCCAGTTGCATTTCAACTGGCCTGATTGGCCACACATTTATGATGTGGGAAATTAGCAGAGCTGATCCTTTGAATGTAGGGGGGTTAAGGCCAGACCCAACTTGAGGCTACTAATGTCTAAAATGTGATATCAGTTTGTAAAAAGATTATTTTTGCATTTTAAAATTACAGATTACTTGTATATATTTTCTGTAACTAATATTTTGTATTTATTTTGATACATTTTATGGGATCAAGCATTTGAAATTTGTAGCCATCTTTAATAAGTCCAAGAGACCATTTAAAGTAGTTTGCCTTGTGGTCCAGCATAGGGTGTTCCCAAATTCCATCAGTCTTGAGTTGCATTATGCTATGCAAGGAATTATGTGGTAGTTGTAATTTGTTTGAATTTGACTACTTGAAAAAGGGACAGCCCTAGTATTTATTGTCATCCAGACTGTTGTCACTTCATTAGGCCCAATTTGGTGTAATGCAGCAAAGTAATCAGTAGTTTCCCCACACTGACAGTAATCAATGTACTGTAGGTAAACAAGACATAAAATAGTAAGGAGCCCAGCTTTGACCAACTGACACCAGGTAAGAGCTCCAGACATTTAGATGAGAAAAAAAGAAGGAAAGATAGCATTCAACAGGACAGACACTTGTACAGATATCAGATGAGTGTGAAGATGAGGCAGCCCGATTTCCATCTGCAGATTTCTGTGTGATACTGCCTCAGCTAATGTGTTTCGGTAGCTAGATGGTGCTGTGGTTGGTTGTATGACTATGTAGATGCTGAGACAAGAAAGAGGGAAAGGGAGAGGATGAGAGGGAAGTTGACAAGATCAGAAAAGAGAACGGAGATGAGGATAATGAAGGACTGGGGAAGAAGAGATTTAGGAGGAAGCTAATGGACAGAAAAAGAGGGAGATAGAGAGAATCCAAGAGGATAAGTGAGGAATGCACAGAGGAATGGTGGACAGGTAATTTGCGAGGAAGAGCAAAATTCAGTGATTGAATGAAAGAAGTAAAAGGGGTTTGGCCTAATGAGCTGCAGTCTGGAGGGCAGGTCTTCTATAATTACCATCTACTGGAGAGAGATGGTTCTATTGAATAGTTATACTTTTTTTACTTCAAAGATTTAATTAGGATAAAACAAATTTATATTCTGGGATACTTGGATATATACCTACAGTATATACATTTACACATATATATATATATCAAAGATTATTACTGCAGATTTAAATCCAAAGAGTGCAAGTCTTATAGGTTTGGCCAGGGATATGTGGTAGAACACACCAAAAGTAGAATACATAATCACGTTATGTACATGAGTGTTTGATTTGGCAGTAGCTCAGCACCCATCTAGTGTGTTTTTGTAAAGCAGATAATGATAATTGTTCACAAACACACCACACTCTACAGGGTCTTAACAAGTATGACTGCATAATGGAAAAACCCCACTGATATAATATTGTAAGTTGCGGAGCAGAACACAGGCTTTTACAGAAGCTTTTCTGTAGCGCAACCAGCCACGGAGATCCATATAATATAATCAGCAGGAATCCTCCCAGAGGGGGCCGCTGCCTTCCTCAGCCTGTTCATGGTGGTCAAACAGCCCAGAAGCATGTGTGAACGCTCTCAAGCACACAGACAAACCAGCACTTTAAACTAGGAAATAGTAATTGCTACCCATACCCAACTACAGGTACCCATAATTAATTCCCAATTTACCCATAAAAACACACCAAACACTTATATAAAAAAAATTAAGGGGGAATTCATCTACCCCTCAGATTTTGAGGGGTAGATGAATTCCCCCTTAATTTTAAGGGATTTTAAAGTGTTTTTAAGGTTATGAATTTGATTTGTTTTAGATTAAGGGTTTCTTGATTGTTTATTGTAGGCCAACAGATTAAGGTTTTTTTTAAGAGGTAAAAATAAATTAATTAACTGCAAATTCAGTAATTTTCCCCCAATTTGAGGTTAATTAATGAATAAAATAATATATTACAATATGTTAATGTTAAAGTTTAACAGGTAAAATGAAATCAATCCCCTAATGATTCTCTTCAATGAAAAATTTACCCTTTCACTATGGGATGGCTTTCATGTTATTTTATTGTGTGAGGGGTTTTCCCTCCTAAAAAAACTATAAAACCATGGACAGCCATTACAAATACCTTAATCTATTACAATAAATTAATTTATAGATTCATTATTCCCTTGAAATGGTATTGAAAATAACAACAAATCATTATTAATGGGAAAATAAGTGGTATATTGATCATTTTCATAACTACATACAGTAGCTTTCACACTATAAGCTATATACAGCTGAGCTGTGGCTTGTGCACACACACAAACATAAACAGATCCAAATCATCTCACATAACATACAATGCCATGCTGGTTCTTCATCTTTCCATGCCCTAATAGCATTGTTATGGTTCTTGCTGCGCATAACCACAGAGCCAATCCCTTTCATACACCGGATATGGTATATCTAGCATATCTGGATAGAAATGCATGCCGTGGCCACCTGAACATCGACATGTAAACAGACCTGTATCTCCATCCTCAGCCTCGGGCTCTGCTCTCTAATCACATTTCCAGAGAAAAGAGGCTGGAACGGGAGGAGCCTTTATCTGCAGCATACGTCTGATAAAGTTTTCAGTCTGTTCGGTGTTGTATTGAAGGGAAATGATCTGTGTTTGTGTGAAACGTCACACATGTGGAGCATGGACAGAATGCTGGACTGGGGAGTAGGCGAGAGTAGAATTGGCTCTTTATGGTTTTGTGTGTAATAGATTAGGTTATAAAGTATTGTCCTTTAATGAGAATACACGCTGCACCCAGTAACCTCTTACATCGTTATTCCCAAAAAAAAGTGCAAATACAGATATTGCAGAATTCAAAACACAGAAAAAATGACATAACCACAGTTTTTTCATACTATAAGTTCATCTACACTCTAAATGGAGAACATAGTTGGAAAGTAATGAATTACAATTACTTGTGTTACTGTAATTGAGTAGTGTACTTTTACTTTTTAAAGTAGTTTTTAAAATGAGTAATTGTACTTTTACTTAAGTACATCTTGTTTTGAACTCTTCTGCATTTTAAATCACATCCGTTACGGAGTAAAAATAGATCAATAAAAAATGTGTCCCCAATGTGCAAATCAAATTGCAAAAGACAGAAATTGAATTAAATAAAAAAAAGTAATGTATTAAATAAGTATAAATGTAAATAAGTATTCCCTCTGCTGTTAAAAAGTTACTTTTACCCTGAGTACATTTTAAATGAACTACTTTTTAATTTTACTTGAGTAGATTTTTATACAGGTAGTTACTTATGCTTATTTTTACTTAAGAACATTTTTCTTTTAAAGATTATTTTTTATAGCATTTTTAGGCCTTTATTTGACAGGACAACTGAAAACATGAAAGGGGAGAGAGAGGGGGAATGACATGCAGCAAAGGGCCACAGGTAGGACTCAAAGCCAGGCCCGCTGTGTCGAGGAGTAACCTCCATAAACTTCCACCAACTGAGCTATCTGGGCGCCCAGTGGAAAATGTTAAGGGTTGTTGTTCAAGAGACATGCTTATGTTTCACTACTGTTTTCATTAGCAGCAGCTTTAAGACAACATCTGGCAAAACACAATGTATATCAGTGTGTTTCTGTTAACTATATTTCTGCTGATATAGTTAATAGTATGTGAAAAGAAAGGGGTGGAAACCCCTCATAAAATATGTGAAATTAACTTAACAGTTCACACAAAACAGTAATGTTAGCTATTAAAATTAGCTGGATACATGGTTAGATGTTATT
This sequence comes from Etheostoma spectabile, assembly GCF_008692095.1. Taxonomy (NCBI): domain Eukaryota; kingdom Metazoa; phylum Chordata; class Actinopteri; order Perciformes; family Percidae; genus Etheostoma; species Etheostoma spectabile. The sequence goes on along the minus strand of NC_045745.1, from coordinate 15,536,353 downwards.
TCCTCTTACCAGTGTATGGCCTTATGTACTTAGTCCACATCAATCCCTGTCAATCGGTCCTGAGCTGTTGGCATTTGCAGGATGACTCTCCATCTATTGTTGCCAACAAATGTTTCTGATTATCTGTATGTGATCGGATAGAAGCCATGCTTTTCCATAACTGGGCAAACACGCTAGCATGTCCCTATTAGAGTAAATTCCATAAATACGTTCTTTGTAAATCTTAATCATTCACCAAGAAAATGAATAAAATAAAACTAGCCCTGCCTTATTGCACGATCCAATTTTTTCTCAAAACTTTTTCCCCAAACTTGTCATCAACAGCATGTAACAGCATGTAGCTTGTTACACGGAGCCACAGTCGGATGTCAGGCTTTATCATTGCAATGTACATCCTTTGCACCAGACTAGTCGGGTACAGGTCCAGGGGCCCTGGACCACAATCTTTGTATTAAGTGACTGTTATGTTTCTAGTTGGAAAGTCAATCAAACAACAACAAAGAGACCCAAAACGGAGGGACACCAGTGGCGGTACTACATTGAATTACACCCAGGGCGAGACCCCCTTTGAGCTTCCAACCCAATATGGCATTTTCATGGCATGATTAGACTTGTCCATTCTGATGCTTGTTGTGTTTTTATCAACTGCAATGGAGATAAACCCTGTCTTGTCTTCAACCTGAATGGTTGTGTACATTTAAAGTGCATGATAATGTAAATTAATGGAGCTGTCAGAATCCGTCCTCCAGAGTTTATGGAGAGAGCTACATTCACGCAGGGGAGGTGGTAAACACATAATTAGTATGACGCTGACTCAGTAATTGCTTCTGTAGCATCAAGGTCAGGGGACTAATCAGCATAAGTTTAAGTGTGTGTGTGTGTGTGTGTGTGTGTGTGTGTGTGTGTGTGTGTG
>NC_045745.1:15526207-15535430 GCF_008692095.1 Etheostoma spectabile | reverse complement strand
TGTGTGTGTGTGTGTGTGTGTGTGTGTGTGTGTGTGTGTGTGTTTGTTAGAGAGAGAGAGGCAATTACAGTTGAAAGAAAATACATTGGGGCAGCAAGCTGATGAGATGACAAGCAGCGATGCTGGGACTTTTTTTAAATATTATTGGAGGAAAAATATGTGAGAGGAAACAAGAAGTATATGAGTGTAGAAAATAGAAAAGGAAGAAGGAGAATACAGTCAGAAAATTAGGGAAAAACAAAAACAGATAAATACACACAGAGAGTGTGGAAAGTAGCGGCAGGCGTCTAAAAGCACCGCATGTCTGTTATAAAATGGCCAGCTACAGTGATAGTGGAAGAAAGAGGGAGGAGAGTCAGCTGACAGATGTTAGTTAAATCTAGTCCAGACGGGACCCAATGCTTTACCTCCTGAGCACAGCCCAGCATGAGGCCTGATGGGAGGTAGCGGGAGGAAGATAATAAGAGAGTTAAGAAAATGATAGGTAAAAATGGCAATGGAATAAAAGAAAGACAGTTACAGAAAAGAGGGGGAAAAGACAGCAAAGTGGGATGAGGCAAGAATGAGAGGAAAAGTAAGTCAAGTGGTGCATGTCCCTTTTCCCCAGTAATGCCAAGTGAAGATTTAGCAGTGCCAGGCTCTCAGCCTGCTCGACAGTCTCTCTTCAATCTGTTTTGCAGAACTGGGGTCAATACGCTTTTCATTTAATTAATAGAGTATCCCTACATCCCTAAGTGTTTTTAGATTAAATAAACAGTGAAGAGAGGTTTTCTATAAACTGACTAAGTAAGTATTTTCAGGTAGTTTTTATTAAGGTTAACCTAGTTTTTATTCTGAGGAGGAGGACTAGGCTATTTATTTAATGTTGGTATTGATATGGATCCATACCAGTGTCATGAGATCAATACCTTAGTTTTAATTCCTCTAAAGTATGCACCGCTGCGGTTTCAAGTGCCTCTCCTGTCACAGTGCAGAGCAGACACACTTTTCTCCACCTCCCCCTCTTGTGTTTCGATGTTGTACCGTCATGTGACTCAGCGGCGCCAGGAAAACAAGCAAGCAACCAGCCTGGTCTGACGGCGGCCAGCAGCACACACTTACAAATAAGACAGAGACAAAGCAGAAAAATGGCAGACAGACCCAAAAATGACACAACGGCAACCTGTATAATTTGTAAAAAGGCTGTAAGATAAATCCTGTCCTGGGTTTTAATTTATTAATAATCCAAAGGAAAGCTTACTAAAACACTTAACACTTATTTAAAAAGTATCGGCAATACTGGCTCTGTATTTACTTGGTATCGGATTGATAACTTGCTAAATTTTACAATACCGCACACCACTAGTGGACGACATGGCATAAGCTGACACGATAAAGACTATCCACTGCAAGATTATCATTAGAGCCCTGACAACGCATCATCTGCAAATACATTTTATGTTTTATGCTCTATAGTTTATTAGTGACACAATATTTATTGTATTATTTGTGAAATGCAATAGTTTGAGTAGTTTTATTATCATAACTACAGTATATGATGTATGTTGGCCAATCTGTTTAGTATAAAATCTGGAGGATTGTAAGTTGTTTATTTATTTATTTTTTTTCAGTTGTACTCGTTATTTAATAAAACATGGAGCTTGGACTGACTGCAGCCTCTTTCAGAGTGAGAGAGTTATTTGTAAGCTTGTAAACACCAACACAAGCAGATGTTCAGCAGATTCATTTGGCGGTCAATAGGAGACTGAGTGGAACATTGAAAATATTGACTGTGCTAGTGTTTATTGTAATCATACGTTCACAGAAGAGCAGACAACACCAGACGTCTGTGAACACCAAACTAAAAGACATTGACTCGGGAGGTCAAGATCAACAACAAGTAGTCAGTGGACGGTTGTTTTAAGGCGGCCATTCCATTCCACACTGCATTTTCTGTATTGAAGCACCAATACTCTCTGATCTTCACACCTGCTCCACTGAGAGACAGCCTGACAAACTCAAGCTCAAAATGTCACTTTCTTGCTGACATGCAATGTTGTTACATAGATAATCCTAAGCAATAGGGTTTTAATTGTTAAATGTATAAATTTGTAAATGTAAAATGTTCTTCCAGAATTTAAATGTTACCAATTTAATCAGGATTGTGGTTGAACAGAAAAAAATGATTTATTTAAAAATCAATCATGTTGAAATGATCATAATTTAGTATGCGTGGTGTATAGGACAACAATAGCAAGATTTATTGATTCATGCTGTGCCTTTGTCACAGCGGGACAGAAAGAAATTAAACAATATAAATATATTTTAATGAAATTAAATAAAAATAAAAATAAATTCCTTTATCATCAAACTGACTGACACAGGCTTCAACACCATGCAGCCTAAACATACTTTGACTTAACTTGAACTTGACTGGGTTGCCTTATAAATATACGTTGTAATAAACCTATACAAGGAACATTTTTAGTGAAGTGGTAACAATAATACACAAACATTATGATACATGGGATTGTAATGCATCTTTCTTATTTTCTGTCAGCATGCCAATAATCTGCACACAATCAATAATTTATAATCCTGTAATAATGTCTGTAATGCTATGTGCTTTGGTTGTCTGCTTAACTGCATGCATTGTCTTTCATTTCCTTTTGTATAAAACACAGCAAAAATGAATTAGAAAAAAAGATGATGCACAGGGAATAATTGGTCTCTCTTTCTTGGAAGAAAGCTGCATAGCAAGCACAGAGTAGAACAAATGTCAGGGACTGCTGGTTGGCCTGTAATATCCATGATTATAAGTTTGCTTTTTTCCCCAGCTCAGATAGACAGACAGGACCTTAAACCTTTACTGTTAAGATACAATTGGAAAGATACAAAGATACAATTTGCCTCTTCCCAGCATTAGCACAACACTTTGCAATGGTTAGCTTATTACCTGTGACGATATATGCTAAAGGTCGAAGTGAAATGAAGAGAATAGTGGCAGCGCCCCACCAGTTACAGAACAACATGCATCTCAGTGTCAATCCAAATTATGCACAATAAGCAGTTTGATTTTACAGATGTACTGCCATTTCTTTTCTAAGTGGTAGTACGCTCAGTGAAACTGAGTCCAGCGCGAGGGAGATCCGACTCAGAGGAGGAGGTTAGTGAGGCCAGCTTCTCCATGGTGTGTTTGTTTTAATTAATTGAAAAAGAAGCAAGGATGTGCCTGTTTTCTACATAGTGAAATAAATATAGTCATAAACAACATTGGGTAGCATGTTGAGGAGATTGAAGATCCAAACGTGTTTTCTTTCATTTGTGGGATATTTACTACATCTAAAGATCAAGGGTCAAAATGATAACCTGCATCATCTGTGTAATCTCAGCAGACTTTTTAACATGAGCCTGCAGCACAGATGGAAGGTTCCACTTTCTTCCTGTGAAATTGAGATTTTATTTCCCTTTAAGCTGCCAACCTCACACAATTTCATGGTCAATGAATAACCCTCACAAACAGCCCCACACCTTTTAAAAAATTCATATTTTAAAATTTCCATCTATACCATGACCTTTTTATTTGATGTTTCTTCCAGCAGCCAGAAGCCCACTATTTATTGACACACACCAAGATATAATCATTTTTGACACTTTAAAACAAAGTATAGCAGCCTACCATGAGTAGAGGATTATTTGGGAGTTAATGGGTGGCAGGCATCCTACATTATTGAAGAGTTTGAAAAAAAAGTAAAAAAAAAAAAAAAAGAACAACTGAAACATGTATCACTACTTGTATCATCCCTTTACTTTCAAAATATGGAATTATCAAAAATTGAATTGTGAATATTTTCGTTTAGGGGATTTATAAAAGAAAGAAAGAAAAAAAAATCAGTAGCCACCATATCTATCCCATTGTCTTAATAACTCCAGTAGAAATTTGTTATTTAAGAGAACATTTCATCTCCTGGGCTAGCCTGTCTCCTGCACTGGGCTCCATTGTATGCCTCTCTTGATTGTAGGGTACACTTAAAAGTTTCAGCAAAAAAAAATGTGTGGACATTGTTTTGCAGGGAACCAAACAGTGGACAGACTCAGTAAGAAAGAAAAAAAACTGGGTCACACTTGAATCTTAGTCCAAGTGGAATAAAAGACTTCATGAATCATGTAGATACTGTAGAGTCGGGCCATACAGTACACGCACTGTGTGACAGACACAATTGTTTGTGTGTGCATGTGTGTCTGGAGGGAGTCTCCTTTGTACTTTTATACATGGCCCATGTCTGTGTGTTTGTAAATTAATGTGCACCCAACATTTTCACACAGGGGCCATGTTCTCTTTAATGCCTGAAATAAGATTTTGAAGCAACATTACTGCCAAAACCTGAGGAATATAAATGGTTATATCAAAGTAGCCTTTTTAGACATTTTTTGGGGTAATGTTATACCAGAAAGAATTACATAGACATAATCTGCATCCCTCAAGTTTGGCTGAATGACTGTGATGTGAAAGAGCCACTAGTCCAATATCAAAACCTTGTCAGACATGTGTTAGTATTAACCATGCAGCTAGAAGCACTGAATATAACACCAGTTTTGAGGTCATGATTAGTACTGAATATTGATTGAATATAAAAAAACAAACATCTAAATTCCTGGAGTCTTGCCACCATCATGAGAATGCCAGTCAACCAGCGGAGATTGCACAAAGTCAGTCACTGTTGCAGTCAAAAGATATTTGATTGGCTACATATTGAAACATTTAATAATTACTCTGTAGCTACCAAGTTCTGTGAAAGATTCATTGTAAAACGTTATGTTAAACATTTGTGCATCTGTTCTGTCTCTTGAATGCACTTTATGCTGAGTCTATTGTAAATACACACATCTCCACTGAGCCATGCAGAAGCCTGATTTGTTATTATAGAAGTATAGGCTATAAGCTATATTTATTTAATACATCTGAGTTTATATGTTGCTAAAATTGCACTTTTTACTGTAAGATTAAAAGGAGAAGAGCTTGGATGTTAAACAAGATCTAATTCATTATTTTACCTTCTACTGTTAAAAAAGCAAACAGGCTACTCTTTTTGCACTTGCTTTGTTTACTTTAAGTTTTTATTTTTGTATTCCTCCTGAAAGTGACTTTATTTGGTTGTTGGATTGATAGCCTACATCTGGCTTCAGTTTGCACTAAAAATTCATTTTACTTGACAAGCGCAGTGTTAAACAATTTTAATAAATAGAGATTTGAACCTTATTGAAATTAGAGTAAATAAACGCTAATTGATAAATTAATTGTTAGCATAATTTAGGAAATAATTGTTAAGTAATCGCTAGATTAATCGTTTAAAAAATAATTGTTTGGGGCAGCCCTTCCGTGTTTACACAGTCATCATTGCAGCTCTCATGATGTTGCTAACATTTGCAAAACTAGTAATGAAAGTCATCAGATGACCACATACATGCACACACACAGCCAACCACACAGAAATAAACACACGCACACATGGTCAAAATAATGTAGTCATATATAAAGTTGCCTTGCATTGCCAGACCTTCTTCCACAGCGCTGCGGAGGAGGATCTGGCTACGCCATGCAGCATTCCGGGATGGAAGAAAACGACGCTCTGGTTTATTGGCATAACTTAACTAATCACAACCGTCTGGGGCGGCACCAGGGGCTGCATGGAGCAACGACACTTCTTAAAATAGCCTCGGGAAGGAACTTGTTTTGGTGGAACATGTACGTTCAAAGGTTGTTTTAGTTGTGCAACAACAAAACTTTGATTGGAAAGATAGTCTAGCTTGCTGTCTGGATTCACCCAGCAGAGATCTGAGGAGCAGTTAACCGTAGTCCTCATAATCAAGCAGAGTTTAAAATGCCAATACAAAGAAAGCGAAAGGTTAAAGACATAGGGCCGAAATGAAAGACATCCAACAGGAATTTCCGATGATACTTAAACAATCCCGGAAGTGGAACGTCGTGGATATAGACTACATTTTAAGCGACTTAAGTGACAATAAAACTAATACATCTAAATACGCTACTGAGGGACAAACGGCTAACCTTTTTCGGACACAGTTTCTGGGCTAAAAAATCAACCAAGGTCCACTGTGATGTGTAACTTTGGATTTGGCGATGCATTTACTCAAAGTTCTTTATACACATGCTCACTGTAATGTTCCACTCATCCCAAAAAAAGAAGATAAAAGATGAAGACCGGTAGATGCTGTCAAAAACTATGAAATAGTTGGTATACAAGTACCAGAGTTAAGATTGTTTGTATCAAAAGCAAAACAACAAAGAGACCAGAGCTGGATCCGCTGGAATGGCTGAGACAGAGAATTATAAAAAAGGCAGAACTGAACATTTCAGCAGGTTTAATTCTACAGGCCAACAAGGGTACATATGATATCATCTCTTAGCACATGCTGATGAAACCTTCAGGAGTGACCCATATGTCTCACTGTAAAGCCTTTGTCCTTATTGTACACTCCATTCAAATTCCTGACATGGGGGTGATGCACATTAATGCAAACATGAATTCCCGAACTGACTCTGCAGAGGTTAAGTCCCCTCAGTCTGTTCATCCCATTATCTGTCACACAATCCTGGAGGCTGGACTAAGCCGGATGGTGCAAGGCATGAACACGAGTCAGTGGAGGTGTGATGTATCAAAGGGATTAAGATTACAATCTCACTTCATCCCCCTGAGTTAGAGAGAATTGACAGACCGACCATTCTTGCGGTTGCATGTGTGTGAGAGTGTGCACATAAAAACTATAAAACAAAAAAAAGATTAGAAATAGAAAAGAAAAAAATAGAAATATTTTTGAACATCTGTGCCATGAGTTACTTAATCCCAGCCACAACAGCATAATGTTCAGATGATGACTGTGAGCACACAGACAGTGAAGCATTAAGGAAGCACTTTATTTTCATTTTGTTCAGAACCAACATGTTTACCAGCTAGAAGAGCTAGAAGTACCAATGAGCGGCAGAAATTATGTAGTCAACAGCACAAAAAGTCTCAACTCACACGTCAACACAAGTAAATAGGTTGTCTGTTTAAAGTTTAAAGATAATAAAATGTGGCTCATGTTGGATAGCTACAAATCAATGGTATCCATCTAATTTAATCATGCTACTCTGACAAAAGCCTCTGGCAATGTAATTAAGTCTCTCTGTATGTCCATGCTGGGACTGACAGATTGTTGACTGTTGCTTAACAGTGCAGAGTCACAGGAAATGAGGCAAAATAGCGTGAGGCATGAGTTATTGATAACTGTAATTATCTGAGAGACATGCAAGCTGTCTGTGGTGATTCAAGTAATTTGGAAGCAAGCAACCCTTGATTATAACACTTTTAGGTTGTTTCAGGTGACTATGTTTAAGTACTACATAAAAGTCATAGGGGAGCATTTTTACAAGTGAAAACTGGTTAAATCCGGATGTTTTAGCTCACCAATGACAAGGAAGTGTATACAGTTGATTAAATGTAGATAGAAATTTAAGAAATCTAAAACATGAATGGTAAATGTCAATTGGAGCTTCCAGTCCCAATAACTGTAGCAAAAAGCAAAATGTTTTCTATTGACATATTTTCGAGTTTGGTATACACTTGATGTGCAGTGGTACCTACTGCTTCCAGGGAATAGATTTAAGTTGTGCATGCATAGATTTAAATGGTTTAGGGTATACGTGTCATACTAAAATTTGTAAAATCCATGAAATAATAAACTTTTCTCATTACAAACCATAACAGAAGATGGGACTCATTTCAAAAACGTTTTAGTTATCTATGACTGTTTGAATGCTAACGTTAGCTCAAAATGCCATTCAACTGGCAGCCTTTGTTGTGTTTGATTGTTAGCTTGTAGCTAAGCTAGCAGTCATTTCAAAAACGTTTTAGCTATCTATGGTTGTTTGATTGCTAATGTAAGCTCAAAACACCATTCAAGTGACAGCCTTTGTTGTGTTTGATTGCTAACTTGAAGCCAGCAGTGAACAAACTTTGTAGGTCAATTTTTTCTGTATTGACATTACAGAAGTCTCTCGTTAGCATCTTGTATGCTAGTTGTCACAAAGTGATGCATGCGCAACTCAAAGCTGCACTTGAGTTACATTGGGGAGTGAAAGTGTTACAAACATAACCAAGTAGCTACTGTAACAAAGTGCAACTTACTTTCAACAGTGCAGATGGTGACTGACATGTTTTTCCCTCTGAGGAAAAATTCTCCCTTTTTGTTGTAGTTTAACAAGCCCTGGCTTTCTCAATGCCTGACTTGACTCACCTACTGGTGACAAAGCTCCTGCACATCTGTTCCAGGCTCCCAGGAAGTGCAATCAGCCTTCCAGCTAATTATGTCCAGTGGCCACTTTTGGTATTGCAACAAAAAAATCTCCCTGCAACCAAAAAAGGATTTTCCCCATAAGCCACCATAGTTAAAGAAGACTGACTGACTCTCTTTATTCTGATGATGATTGATTTAAGTGATTTAAAAACCTGTGATGTCACCATAATCTAAAGTCTATGGGCCGAGCGGGAACTCACAACTGGGGCCAATAGGAGAAACACTACCGCACATATTCAGTGGGCCACATATCACGGAAGTAAACCCAGGTAGCATAGAAACTTATTTTGACATATGCACTGGGCGACCAACACCATTGAACTGAATAGGCGCTATTTTGGTATCCGGTATCCAGTTAACAAAATACATCGATGAGATATTCGCTGCATTCAACTCTTCCTGTTCATGCTAACCTGCTACACTTATGCAAAAGAACACAAAAGATTGCATATATGTTCATTTACCAGTTTCAGACACGAGTACACTTGTCGCCTGTGGAGTATACTTTTCCTGTTGTCTGTTTGGAGCGAATCATTGCTGGATTTAAGTGAATTGTTAGATACTTTAAGTGCCTATTAACGTTATTAATTACTTTTTTGTACTGATGTGAAGACTTTTTTTCGTTCGTCTACATGTCTGAAGAGTTAAAAAAAAAAAAATACAAAAGTACAATCAAGGCGGTTTTAGACAATGACGACAGCACAGTTTCAGTCACTAGATGTACAGTAAAATACTACGCAGATATTTTTTTATACAAGCTCACAGCAGTTTTGACAGCAAGAAACCAGACACGTGGAACTGCTCAAACTGCAAGACAGCCGACAAAATCCAAATGATTGTCCAACAGCCAGATCGTTGATCATTCAGGCAAATAATGAGGTATTGT
>NC_045745.1:15524962-15526197 GCF_008692095.1 Etheostoma spectabile | reverse complement strand
CCCCCCCCCCCCCCCCCCCACAGCGCATGTCAACACTGATCTGGCAGAAATTGGGCATTGCATCTTCACAAAAAACTTTGCTTTATTAAAGCATTTTGTTCCCATGTTTTATTCTGTGAGTTGAAAAATAGGTAAAACATGAAGGAAGAAACAGGTAGACCTGCTGTTGGCAAAAAAAAAACTAAAGTTGGTCCATTTAACACAGCTCATAATGAAGTCAAGGTTTTTTTTTTTACTGGGACTGAAAGGTCTTGAAGAAAGCTTGTTTTCCTGAGTCTGCACATCAGACCCTTCCTGTGTGACCTCTATCTCAGCCATACAGAATAACAAAGCTCTGTTTAATTCAAAATGCATATGAGGACACAGAGTCTCTGCAGCTCTCTAAAGAGACAAACGAGCTGACTAATAAAAACTGATATTTTAAAATGAAAGTTCATTTCTGCTATGAGGATTAATGGCCATCCCAGTGGTGGTCACTTTACATGTTAACTCAACAATGAGTTCAGAAAAGTCTCCCTTGGCAGTACTTGTTTATTTATTCTGTTTTTCTTGTGTGAATTTTGATTTAATTGTGCTTGTCAATTTTCTGACTTGATATTTTGATAAACGAGACTTGAAGATGTGAGGATGTGTTTGCCTTCTGTACGCATCCTTTGATAACACAGTGTGCTTTCAGTTAGGAAATCCAATCTGCAGACCTCAGGAAGAGATTAATTACCTGTGGAAGTACGTACGCCTCACCTGGTTTCATCTACACACATCCAGTTAATTCTTGAGCAAGTGAACTTGGCTGGAGTCCAGATCATTATCTAACTATCCATTCCGCTGTGTCACGATCTTATTTAACACTGGTGTTGTCTTCCCGTCAAAATTGAAAATCAACACTTTTGTTGACGCTTTTTATCAAAGTTTTTAACTTGTCCCTTTTTTCAACACTTTTGCCGCTTTTTTAATTGTTTGTCACTTTTTTTGATGTTTTCAACACTACGTAACACTAACTTATTAACTTTAGTTTCACAGTTATTTTTGGAATTTATGGTCAATAAACCTCATTTATAAGAAATTATACTTAATGTTTGAGTTAAAAAAGCAGAAATTAGGAATTATTTAAAATTAAATTAAAGGAACGTATGTTGATGGATAATCACAGACTGGAATATGTTGAATTTTACTTAATATTATTTCAAAACCTCTTAAATTTTTTTTTAAAATGCTATGAAATTGAATAAGACACC
>NC_045745.1:15508447-15524952 GCF_008692095.1 Etheostoma spectabile | reverse complement strand
TGAAAGTAGAGATTTGTACTTGCCAAAGAGTGATGTGTGGAATCAATCATGTTATTTTGGGTGACTAAAAAGAACTTTGATACAGGAAAACGGGTAAATTTGACCCGAGGACAACATGAGGGTTAAAGAAATGGCCCTTGCCGAACCTTTGGCTTTGCTCCAATTCACTTGTCAGGAGTCAAACTCTGGGAAGAGGAAGCAGTTCAGCAGCTGTATTTATGGTTATGGTCCCACGACAAATCTGTTCTACTAATATGTTTTCAAAACTTCAGTAAAAGGCTCCAACAAGAATATCAACAGAGCAGAAAATGTAGTGTTTAATTTCATAAACAAGCAAAACATGACAAATATTATGCGTGGAAGTACATTTTAAGTTCTAAAAACAAAAGTTACATTGCAGCTACTCAGTGATAAAAAAGGAAACACATACACACATCTCTGATGCACATAACATAAGCAAAGCACCCCTAAGAGGCAGTGGGAGGTCAAACGTAATTCATAAATCCGTAGAAAACAACAGATTGTGACTGATACGACAGATCTGGACCTCTCCTACATTTATTCTGTGCAAAACAAAAGATTCAGAAAAAAATTGAAAATTGCTGAATGCAACAACTTATCCTAGATAACTTGTACATGCCACTTCAAAAAGGAATCTGTTTCTTTCAAGTGCTTCTTGCATAAGGCCCATTATGTGTAGTGTGAAGACAGCACTTTGACAAATAAGGACCTAGAAGTAAAATCAATAACATAGAAACAAGCCCATCATAAATCCCCCTGACCTTGCTGACCTTTTGGATACCTAGAGACTCTAGGGACCAGTAAATAAACCCCTCAGCATTTGAACACTTCTCCCCGAATGTCCTCTTAATGTGCATCACATCATAAAATTTACAACTATACAACTGTGGTGTTAAAGCAGCCTGAATGTTCACCACACACACCGATCCTCATTCACCTCCAAAGTGACTCATTAACTACGTATTGATTGGGCCCTGCTGGGACCAGGGTGGGCCATGTTCTGCTTTCAGAAACCAGCAAGATAAGAAAAAGATAGGGAGAGAGAGAGATGGAGAGACAAAGGAAATAAAAGGGATTCAGCCAATGACACGGAGAGAGGAAAAGACAAGGAAAGTGGCCTCATTCACACATATCTATACACTGAAAGTGGTGTGTGTATAGAAAAATGTACTGTATTTGTTGGATAATAAGAATGATAAGTTTAGCACCTCACTAGCATTTGTGTGTGATGTATGTACACCCGTCAGTCAACATTTTAAACAGATATTCATTGTCCCCAGTGGATGAAGGCCATGGACTTTAGGGATCCCCTCACTTCTCCTTTAGCACCACCATAAGGTTTTATGTTTTTTAGTGAATTATCTCATAAGAAACTATTAAATGGATTGCCAAACAATTGGACATTCATGTTCCCCTCATGATGACCTGTAATAACTTTTTTTGTTCCCTTGATGTTTTGTCTAGTACCATCCTCGAATGTTGTCCAATACTTTGGTTTATGACCAGTTACATGCAAAACTAAGGCCATTACCATCAGACCCAGAACCACTTAAATCTGTTTAATGCTAATTAGCCAATGCTAGCACGCAACACTACGATGGTGAACATGGTTAATATTATCCCTGCTAAATATCAGCACCTTAACATTGTCAGCGTGGCTGTAGGCTGTCATTATGATTTAACATTTCTGACATTGGTGACTCCAATCAATTCATCAGAGTTGGTGTGTCTCGGATCTAAACTGTCTCTATCACCACACATGCCCTCAAAGAGATCAAAAATTGAAGAGCATATGTAGCAAGGTCACATTTTCAGTAGCTCAGAAAGTCACTACCTGTTTTTGTGCTTCTCTTCAACACATAAGCTGGGCATCCAAAGGAATTACATTCATGTTGGATATTTCTGCACTTCAAATACCAAGTGCCAATCAAATACATGCAATTGCACGTTCCAGGTGGATCAGTTTGCAACTTGAATTCCATATGTATACTGTTAAGCACAAAAAGATGAAATAATTGCCGCCATGATAACTTTCCAGAGCTGTAAAATTCTGTCTGTGAGTATGACAAACCCCTGTTTAGTTTGGTGTCATTGCCATTCATTGTACTTAAAACAACCAGCCCCTACCAATAAAGCCCCAGCATTGTTTTAACACAGGGCCACTTTCACTCTGAATCCCCGCCAAGGGCGTGGAAGTCAAAGTGTGTGTGTATCACGTCTGAATTCATCCTGTCACAAACCCATCATTAGTGTGACCACATTTTTAACTACTTTCTCTAACCCTAACCATAGTTAACAGATGTTGCAGAAAGATAGTTTAATAAAAAAACTGTAATTATCACTCACCTAAGAATCTACACCTACACACTCACTTCTACAAATGCAATTCTCCATTCCTGCCCTCCATCACACGTTACTCATAATAGAAAGGACGAATTTGTTTTTGTTTGTTTGCTCCTCAGCTCCTCAGCTCTTCATTATTAAAGCCCTTTGCTCGAGTGGCTGTGCAGACACTCTGGATTGGCTGCAGTCTTGAAACTCCTGATGCATGATTGAATAGGCTAAGCCTTATCTCCCCCCGGTCAATATCATATAGCTGCCGGTGCTTAGCAATTGCCTTTCTCCCCATGTAGATGCTTGTCAAATTGAACGAGAGCCAGAGTTTATTGATTGGATGATAACAGAGGTGGCAGTTGAGGGATTGGTTGAATTTAGGTCAGTCTGGGCAATCCTGGGGGGGGGGGGCTGGGGGTGTCAACTGGGTCCTTGAGCAGCTCTGCATACAGTAATGTGTGTGTGCCTGTCAACGTCTTTGACCATCATGAAGTGTCTTTTGTGTGTCTCTGTGTACAGAAAAATATCATACTGTAAGTCCATGGAAACAGCACGTTTGTAGGCCCATCTTTGTCCGTCATTGCAGCTCTTGAGTGGCTGCAGCTTCTAATAGCTGCGATCATATTGTGTCTGCATCATCTTACCCCCCCAGTAGCTTCTCGTGTGGCAGTCTTCCTGTGATTACTTTTTTTGAGCAAAAGATAAGATGAATAAGATGAGCAAGTTTGATCATTTTCTAAAATGAGTGACCAGTTTCCTCAAAAACCCTCTCTCATCAATCCGTCATGTTCAAATAGCAATCTGAAAAAAAAGAAATTAACAGTCACAAAATTATTAACTTGGTGTCAGTAATTTTAATGGAATGAGCTGCATTTTAGTGTATTATGTAATTTATATGTGACATGATTAAATCTAATTGCAGGTTTATGTACATGCTAAACTTTATTACTAATACTTAATCCCTTACCTATGCCACCTGAAAGGTACTATAAACAGGTACCAACCACATGCTATCTGCCATTGTTCTGTACATGCTTACAGGTACTCAGGTTGTAAATGAAACAGAGGCTGTATGACATGCAAAAAACATCAACCCAATCACTGCTAATTGTATTCATTGGAATGTATGACCAGGCCGGAGGTACAAGCTGCTGGGAACCGAAACTGGAATTGATTTATCTTGTTGTACTAATCGCTTCACCTAACAAATGTGAAAATAATGTGCACACAAGTCTACATGTGGAAACTCCAACTGTTAACATGACAATGCTAACTAATTGCAGGACACGATGGAACAAGGGTTGAATAACAAAACTGTTCTGACTGGCCATTAGGACTTCGTACAATGCCGCCAAATCGCCTCTTTTGCTTGTGAAGGAATACTTTTTGATTGTATACTGGCTGCTTAATTCAGCAGCATGAGAGAGCATAAGCAGCGCTGCTAGTCAAGTACTGCATTGATGTTTGATAATCACCAGCTGGATGGACATTTTACATAACGCATTGGGGAGAAGTAAGTAGTACTTCAGAGTTTCACAGCTCTGCCTCTGTGTTCTCTGTGGCTGGAATCTCCAAACCGAACACAGAGCTAGAATACTATAAAACAGAACACCAATCGAAAAACATGTTGACATTTTCATTACATCCAATCATATTGTAGACTCTACAGGACACACAGGCAGAGGGCAAACTGTAAATTAAGGAACATCTAATAGACCTTTTCTAGTGTTTTTTGCCCATGGATAAATCCCAGTTGTGTCATTTCAGTCAGTGAATTATTGTACTGTGGGGACATCTTGTGTGTGTAGGACACAAAGGGCAGACAAAGCCTTTTTCTTTCATACTTACACTTTTCACCGACCTTATCAATTTTCAGTGGTAAAAAACAGTTGTCATGCAATATGTCAACACCAAATAAACTGCTTGTGCTTTGGTCTTCTAAGTTACTCTGTTTATGTCTTAATTGTGAGGAAATTAAACAAAGCACCACTGAAATGCACCTAATAAAATTCGTACTGTCACCTGTACCTCCTTGATGGTCCCCAACACCAGGGACATTCACAGACATTTTGGTCTAATAGTTAATAAATATATATATATTTTTTAATTTGAACAAAACGTTAAATATATTAACATTGCTCTAGCCAATGTTGGGTGACGTTACTTCTTGTTGACGTTCAAAGAATTTTCAAACAAAACAAGATGACAAGATGACTCCTTTCTGTGTTTCCGTGCACTCCCACAACCCCAAATCCTTCTTGTTGCCTGTTGGCCGGAGCGCTGGAACACTGTTTGTGTATGCTCCGTGGTGCAGGTGGTTTGTAGACACTGGACTGTCCACGGAGACCGTTTTTTTTACAGTGTGTTCCAGTAACAGGTAGCTAGCAGGTAGTGAGATGTTTTTTTACAGTGTGTTCTGGGGACAGGCAGCTCGCCGAAAGTGAGGAGATGTTTTCTGTATATGACAACAAACGTTGTAGCCTAAAACACGAATGACATCACTTAGAGCACCTTTAACACAACTCTGACTACCTTCACTGATTTTATTACCCTTGCGCAATTGTTCAATAGCTTTAATAAATACTCAACAAAATAATCATTCAATTATATATTTAAAATAAGTGACAGCAGCAAGGAGAAGGACAACATTTCACTAAGAATTATTTATTTTGCAAATGGAAATAAATCATTCAAATTATTTGGGTGCTACTGGAAAAAATAACACTTAAATCTCAGCAAAAATCTTCACACTGAACTGAAAAAGGCTGTTGCTAGAATTTTGTTAATTTTACAGTGGGCACCCTTGAGCAAGCCAGTGGCTCAGAGACTTAGCTTGGGAACCGGAGAGTAGCCAGTCCTGCACAGACCAAGGACGGAGTATGGACTGTTAGCTGGAGAGGTGCCAGTTTACTTCCTGGGCACTGCCAAAGTGCTCTTGAGCAAGGCACCAGACCCCCAACTACTCAGGACGCTCTACTGTGGAAACCCATCATTCTGTCATTTCTCCACATTCATGCATGTGTGTGTGTGTGTGTGTGTATAGCTGCTCTAGACTTTGGTCAAATTAACATCCCAGACTGGAAGGAAAAAATGTAAAATGGGACCAAGCTGAAAAAGGATGCATGGTCAGCAAAAAACCTCCTCAAGGTAAATTAAGGTTAAAGAAATAGAGCAGAGGGCAGCCAAACACCTGCACTGGTCTAGTGCCCAACATCCGCAAGATGAAATCCTGTTCCCCGGAGGATTGGATTGGGAAGCCTACACATATGAGTTATGTTTCATCAATACAGTCAATTGTAAATGGAATCAAAATAAATGCTTTTGCCACTGATTTATTCACATGACAATATTATGTGGTTATAATTACTGGTCTTTAATGTTCTCTTTGTGAAAACACGTCAAAATGATAAGCGCCAAAAAAAGATAATTTAGTTTACTATTCTGCCGCTGACATCCATTGCTGTAAGGCTCAGTGTACTGTGACAGACAGTATCTTTTCATAGAGATTCAAAGAGTCTAATAATGTCCCTGCCATTACTGAGACAAAATATTGAAACATTTGAACAGCCTGTCTGGAAAACTACGATTTCAGCATCACAGGATCAGAGCACATTGTCTTTTTTATCACTATTGTAAAAAAAAAGGAAGACCAATAATGCTCTTACTCTGCTGCCCTGTTATTCAATGTTGCAAGTCAATTTCATTCTATATCAAACACCTCACCTGTTTTTCTCTTTGACGATACAGGCCGATGTTAAAATATCCGTATCGACAAAAGGAGACCACAAACAGTACAGTTTGGATTTTGCATTTCAGCGATGAGCACATGGTGTTTTTATTTGATAGTCCTGCTTAAAAGTTGAACTTGATTGATTTTTGTTCCTGTTTGCCATTCTCTCCTCACATCTTTTAAAATACCCTTAAAGCACTGAAACAATAACCCAGAATCATTCTTTCTTCTCCTTTTTCTCTCTGACCTTCATTTTTTGTGCCTCATAAAGCTTTTGCCCTAAAGGCTCCTCTTTTTGTTTTACCAACACACACTACTCAAATATCACCAGAAAGAGAAGAAGAGTGCACATCATGTGAAGAAAGGAGGAAACTTAGAAAGATAAATAGTCAGGTAGAGTGAAGATGGAATTAAAGAGATGATAAGTAAGGGGAGAGAGAGACAGAAAGAGCAAAAAAGACAAAGCAAAAGAATGACAAGAATGAAAGAAAGAGAGAAAGAAAGGGACAGCATGAAAGAAAAGGAGGGAGGTTTTAAAGAAGAGAGACTCCTCCCAAGGTTAATAGAAAGGCTCCTGTGTAAATGAGTGCACAGTGCCAGGGCATCTGCCTGAAAAGGAGACGAAAAGGAAAAGAAAAGGAAGGTGAATCAATGTAACAAACAGGGTCAAAGAAGGAGCAATGAACTATTAATGAGAAGCCATTTTGCCTGATGAGGGGAAAGACAGGAAAGAAAGGTCAGTGAATTGCCAGGCTGTGGTGGTTTGCCGCAGAAACACACCAGAACACTGATGAGCGTCGTATGAGAGGGAACATTGACCAGCAGCCTGTGGGCACATCCAAGCTGGAATCGTGCAGAAATTATGGCTTAGAGTGGATACGGAGACAGGCAGGGAGGGACGGAAGTGAGCAAGGACGTATGGGTCAATGCAGCAGCAGACAGCAGCTTCATGCTGCAGTCGGCTCTTCATTCAGTGCAGTGATTGTCAGGTGAAGGTACAGGAATGCTGAAAACTGCTTAGAGGGGAGAAATCTCTATCATAAGGGTCCCATGGCATGAAAATTTCACTTTCTGAGGTTTTAAACGTTGATATGAGTTCCTCCAGCCTGGCTACGGTCCCCCTGTGGCTAGGAATGGCGATAGGTGTAAACCGGGCCTTGGGTATCCTGCTCTGCCTTTGAGAAAATGAAAGCTCAGATGGGCCAATCTGGAACCTTGCCCCTTATGATATCATAAGGGGCAAGGTTACCTCCCCTTTCTCTGCTTTGCCCACCCAGAGAATTTGGCCCACCCATGAGAGAGGGACATCATGGATTACAAAGGAGCAAAGTGGCAGGTGGTCATGGCAACCCCCCCCCCCCCCCCCCCCCCCCCCCCCCCCCCCCCCCCCCCCTCCTCAAAAGCTACTGATTTAGAAATGGCACGTCCTAAGGAAAGCTCATTATGGGACTGGCAGATATTGTATTAGGGGACAATTAAGGTCTACCTTTAAAGTTGTCAGGTGAAGCATGTTGACAAAGATAAATTATCACCACATTTGACAAATTCTAATTATTTTAAAGTGGAGCCAATCAGTATTTTTTAGGCTTGATTTATCAAAACAATGTGGCAAGTGAAAGGCGATCTACTTAGCTTTACAGGGATTTTTTTTGCTCATTGCCTTGTTCGCTATTTTACTGTTTTGGTTCACAGCTTCTCTTAGCCGAAGCTTAAAAATCCACTGTACGCTAACTGCTCTGCATCACTTGGCAGACAGACACAATTAGCAACTACCTGGTGAATAGTGGAGCATTTAGCAGCTTGAGAGCCAGATATTGTTCTCAGGAGTTGTACCCACAAACAGAACCACAAGAGAGATATTATTGGACTTACATTCGGCATGTGAACAGAAACAGGACTCCAAATAAATCATACTGTTGCTTTGCTACTGCTGGATGTGTAAATATGTAACTTTTTATTCACCATTTCAACTCAAGAGGTGATGTCAGTATTTAATTCACAACTTGTTTCCACTGCCCCACAGTGTCACCCAAAAAGCTATTTAAAGAAATAAATAAACAAGGCCATTGTTAGATGAAGTAGACATTTATGAAAATATGTTTTTAAAATATTCACTGCCTATTGGTTTAAAATGTGGCTCTGAAAAGAAGGAGCTTGCTCCCTCTTTGCTCCTTCAACTAAGCCATAAGTTTTCATAGTTAATTTAAGTAATAATAAACCGACAATTAATAATGTTCTAAAAAGCATCCGTCTCTGGAGAGCTTTGATCACATTTAACCATTAGGCACTTTTCTGTTAAAGGATTCTTCTCAATGGCATCCTTGAAGGAAACTTGGAATTCCTGTTGTAATTAAAATCTGAGATGAAGAAACTGAAGGGTTTCTTCCCCCAGAGTTTGAATTATCTCTTTGGTTTAAAGGTGCTTCATATCTTCTGGCCATGTTTCTTTATTCATTCAAATCCATATAGAAATCTTGTCAATTAGACATTTGTGTGACAGTGTCAAAGGATTAATCTTTTGCCCATGCTCTGGTTCTTATGTTCACAGGAAATTGTTTAAAAGGGTGCGAATACCCCTGGTGTAAAGGCTCATATTTAAATAGAGCTTCAAGACAAGATCAGGGACGGACTGAAAGGATTATACGTCATTATCCAACTCTGTTTTTATTGATGGAAATAGAGAAAACTGGCTAAAAGAGGACACTGTTTCCTGTCAGGGGAGGGAAGAAATGAGTGGAAGAACACTGCCGCAGGTCTTTCTGAAAAATATAATAATGTGATTGTCCGTTGGTGGAGAGTTAAAGCACTTTTGCTGAATGGGAAATCCTGTTGTTGGGCCAAGTGAAAAGAAAAGCTTTTAAAAACATATTATGTCTAACAATGGATCCACCCAGGGCGATGTGTGAGACATGAGGAGGATTGCACAGACCTGAAAGATATCACCGCCTTTCTCTATGCAGGTGAAATGTAAAGGAACCCCATTGCAATTCTCACCTCCCAGTTCTCTCATATTCAATAAGCTCACTTCTGGTGAATGGGATGTGAAATTGCCTGCTATCAATATGAGGCCCTTTGGTAAAAGGCATTTTCCGATCTCTCTGAATTGGATTGTTCCACCATTCATTTTTGGTGCCTGAGTTAATGACCATTATGAATGCAAAGCTAGCCAGGCAGTGACGATGATTCCAGAGGTGTTTAATAGGCCCGCAGGGAGAGCCAAGTAAGTAATCCAGAACTAGCGATGTGAAAGAAAGAACATCGTTTGATAATTCAGAAGGAGTTTAACATAGAGGGAGGGAGGAGACGGAGGAGAAGAGTGAGGGCAAGATGGAGCAAGAAAATCCTTGTTTTCAACTTTTCTGAGAGTGCAGTCTTTGGAAAGAAACATTTAGCTGTTGTTAAATTACTAAATGAATGAGACTTTTAGTGAAAATAATAATGATTGAAGATACTTTTTTGGAATAGATTTTTGAATTCTGCGTTTTTAAAATATTAGTGTTGTTGTCTGTGGCACTTTTAGACAGAGAGAACATAGGTAGGAATGAGCATTATGACTTTCAGAACAAAATACAGTTGAATGCTGACTCAAAACCACTGAAATCTACTGGTGTGATTCACCAACAATAGCCAGTCCAGTGCTTCAATTCAGCAGGTAAACTGATGAGAATGGTTAAAGGGGCCCTGTCACACGAATTTCATTACTTTGTGGTAACGTCTGAAGATCCACCATGTCCTCACATTTACATTTTTTGTGGAAAAATGCCTTGGTCACCTTGTTTCAAACCATTCTAGCGTGGTATAGAAAGCCTGCAGGAAGACTCAGCTCAATTTGTGCCAGTTCTCATTACATTAATGTTCAACAAGCTAAGTTGCTTGATTCTGATTGGCTAACAGCTAGCCAATTAGAGACTGATTATTGGCATCCTTTACCCAGCGCAACAGGGCGAGCTCATAAATAGTAATGAGCTCCGGCAATATGATGTCAGACTGACCAGCTTTTGTAGTTGGCCTGATTTCTCCACCTATTTCTGACCGAGGAGGTAGCATTTCATTTTCACATTCACAACATAGAACAAACACATTTGAACCTAACATATACAGTGTAACAGTAAAAATGGTTTTGTGTGGGTGGGCACCTTTAAATGAAACAAAACAGCAGCAGGCAGCCTTTTGTGTTTACCAGACTTTACACTAAACCCTTCACTTTCTTAAAGGAGCTGTACTCAATATTCAGAACTTTAGTATTGCAGAAAACATTTATGTGCTGCATGTAAATATATAGTGGAGTAATAGTGTCCAGAGCAGGGAACGGAATCTCACTCCCTGTGTGTGTTGTAATCTGATCTTCTATATTCTTTGTTTTGGTCGGGCCACAGGTGCATGTAGCATGTAGTATTTTGAGTACAGCACCTTTGAGATAAAAAAAAAACAAAGCCTAAAAATGCCTAAAAAATAAAACTAATATGTGTGAAACAAACATGTGTCAAGCCTTCGTTTTTCTGTTTGTTTTTCACAACTCTGAATTCTTTTAACATATCTTCAGTTAAAATGTCATCGCTGCTTACATCTTCAATCGCGCCGTCCAGTCTGGTTATTAAAATAAATTGAATAAACTGCTTACAGACATGCATTCAGGGCAATGGCGCTTGTGATTAGGATCTGTTCTACTGCATTTATTGTACATTTTCCCATCTATACAGCTTTAGTTTTTTGTCTAATATAAAAAATAATGTAGTGACGGAAATAATTCAGTCCCGTTCCTACACATGTTTTTCTTACCTTATTCTTTTTTAAGAAAAGCATTATCCTCTACTGCCTGTTGATATATCATTGCATGCACAAAGAAAATATCACAGTCCTTACTAATTTATAGCATTCAAACTTCTATCTTCATAGAAAATGTGCCCTTGATTGCAGTCATTGCAAATGATTGGTGCAAAAACCTGAAACCTGCAACCTCAGACAAGTAGGCCGGGGAAACAGATAATGAATAAATTAAACCGAGGCAGCTGACAAACGAACAACGGAACAAAAAACATCAGGGACCAAGATAAGAAAGAGCATTTATAAGATGAAATTAATGAAATGTTTATGTGCAGTGGGCTTAATATGGACAGAGAGGGATAATAATTCATGCTGTCGCCTCTAGCTTGCCCCCGCATAAACAACACAATAAAAAAAGAGAATATAAAAATGAAATTTGTCTCTTTGTTGAACATCAGCTTGAGATGAAAGCTGGCGGTAGCCTCAGCACATACAGTATATGCTTAAAGAAATAAACGCTGGCACAAGTACATCTTCCTCATTTAAGTAAACTGGCAAAGAAAAGTCAATATCATCAATATTTGCATACTATTTTGGAAGGATGCATTTTGAAGAACAAGGAACTGTTCTTGTCTAGCTTTCTGGCACCTCCTTTCTGTCGCAGCACATTTCATTTTCACAAACCAACAATATATAGTGCTATATGCTCTCCTTTGGAATATGGTCACAAACCATTTATGCTGTGGTGTGTTCATTATGTCTGTTTATGTGAGCGGATGCATCCGTTTACAGAACCAAAGCTTTTTTCTGTGCATCCGTATGCTGTGCATTAGCACAAGGGACACAGAGTGAGTTAAATTCCTGCTGGAGGTGGTGGCATTTATCTGTCAGCATGACCACACAGCTTGCTCTAGTATTCCACGCAGCTCGGGAGATTGATTCGCCTCAGTCCTGCTCGGCTTTGGCAGATTCTCAAACAGCATTGATTGGGACAAACAAATCCATTTTTATGCATTACTCCAAAGTTGATTCAGGTGCATAATTTACATTCAACAGGGAGACTGCCATATGGTCATATCTTTCCACTTATATAATCACTTTGTTTTTCTTAAGTTTTCAACCACTTCAATGGTCTATAATGCTGCCGGCATTCAGAAATGTGGAGGAAAATACCACAGTTTGTTTACTCCTCTAAGTGCCATGTGGTAAAAATCTTTTATGACCTTAGTAAGGACAGTAAGTTTGACCGCTGTTCTTAATAGTCTTTACTTGAGAGGCTGCCCAAAATAACTTCATGAACTCAAGTTACACTGAGAAGGAAGACACAAGTTTTCCCAAGCAGTCCATCTTAAATTATGGTCAGTCATTCAGGCAACACCACAGTTAAGCAGGATAGCAGACATACTATCCGAAGTGTGGACAGAAAAATACTGCCACTTAACAGAGGTTCATGTTTTCACAAAATGTGAAGGCAAGGTGAAGCCCCAATCTCCAGCACACAAGGTAGTCTAGTATCACAGTTTTGCCTGAGTGAAGAGAAGCACACACAAAACAATAGTACAGATCCTGTTGTCTACAGTCCACCTACAGTCCAACAAGCTCTCTTGCTCAAGTCTCAAGTTGAGGCTCATCAGGGAGAATTCCATTCACCTCAGTTTGATAAGTTGAGCACATGTCATATGGGAGTTCTGACTTGTTATGTTAATGTTAACATCCAAGCTGTAGTAAACCTTTTACTAATAACATAAACAATGTCCCAGTAAACCAGCCAGCGTGCACAATAGACATGTCAAAGCAGGAAAAGCACAGATGTAATTGATAGCCTTAATTAAGACTCATTGCTCTAAGCGATGTTAATGATGCGTTTTTGAGGCTACATTTTTTGTCACATACAGCAAACCTCTCCTCACTATTTGCGAGCTGCCTGTCCCCTGAACACGCTGTAAAAAAACGTGGTCTCTGTAGACAGCCCAGGCTCCACAAAGGGCAACAAAAACAAACTGCGCCAATCTGCACCACGAACCATACCAGTCTTCCAGCCTATAACCGGCAAAAAGGAGTTGGTTGAGCAGCTAGCGGATAGTGAGGAGACGTTTGCTGAATGTGACAAAAAATGTTGTAGCCTCAAAAACGCGTGACAGCGCTTAAAGCACCTTTAAGGGTTTAGTATTGTATATGCTGGCTCACAAAAGAGGTTTCCTTGACGCTTTTAACAGAGCCATGATTAACGTTAAAAATTCCATCAGGGATTTTCCTGCTTTGAGAAGTCAAAGGTCTGCTGTGAAAATGGTATATAATACGGTGGCCGACAGGGGCAAACGCTCTGCAATTTAAAAAAATAACTTCATTAATTTGACAATACGTACGCGCGTCATTTAGCAAATGCGCTGCAAATACACACAACACAACCAAATACGCAAACGCGCTGCAAATACACACAACCAAATACACAAACGCTCTGCAAATACACACAACCAAATACACAAACGCTCTGCAAATGCTGCGTTTGTGTATTTGGTTGTGTTGTGTGTATTTGCAGCGTGTTTGCTGAATGATGCGCATACGTTTTGTCAAATTAATGAAGTTGTTTTCTTAATTTGCTTGTGTTTTGACCATGTGTATGTGTTTTCTTAAACTGCAGGGTGTTTGCCCCTGTCGGCCACTGCAATATCATGCTGGAAAACTCAGATTTTCAAGAATACTCTGATATATTCTCTCAATAATATGGTGCCTTACAAACAAATATACCACACATTGGCCAAAATACATCCTTCAAGGAAGATTTAGGGATGTAGTGTTATATTATTAATGCACGGTATTATAATCCACTTTACACAGCCAACACGGCACTCTCTAACACACTTCCCCATCTCTACCATTCATCCCATGTGATGTGATCACAGCATAACACTGCATTCATGTAATGGGAAGAGCAGGAAAACCTCCCGATTGTATAATCCGAATGGAATTATTTACACAATATTCCATGAAGTTTACACTAAATAGCTTAGTTAAAACCAGATACAAACATGTACTATGCTTCTTTTAAATTGGCTCAATCATTTATATCAGTGTAAATATTGCATTTAGATGTAACTGCCAGCTGGTTGTTGATACTTCTGTTGTTGTTTTCACCATGTGGGGGATATGTCACAGTCAGAAATGCACGATATCTCGGTTTTGAAATTACAAATAGGAGTGTGACTCATTATTCGTTATTATATGTGAACAATATGACGTGAATACAGGAAAAGCTGTGTACAAAACCACTCCCCCTTTGCATTCCAGTCTACTGTACCTTCTGCCATTTTGAGTATCCAAATTCTAGGTGTAAACACCAGTGCCCTCAAATTACCCACAATGGAACAAAATGTCCACAGCAGCCACACAGCCTATTGCTTAACAAACCACAGGGCAATGCTTAATTACATTTAGGCAACACTCTCCCTATGAATCAATGTTGCACATCTTAATTTGTTAGGGTAATCTCGAGTTCTGTAGGGACAGAGATTGATTCCAGTTTGCGTAGTTTAGCAGCCAGTAAGTCTCCACGAGTCTTGACTCCGCCTTTTAGGCCGCTACATGGTAGGCTGTTTACGGTTATTTCAAAAAAATTGTTTGTGCCCTTCGTTTACACGCAAACAGAGAATTCGCCTCAGAAAACGAGTCTTTCTAAAAACTTGGGAAATCCATTAGCAGTGTCTGCCTCAGATTTCTGCCTGTTCCTATTACCATCACAGCTGGATGCATCCAAGTGTGATGGATGCTCCTTACTCTGAGGAGACTTTCTCTTCCTCTCCTACTGTACTCGCTCACACGCCACATCTATCACACACACACACACACACACACACACACACACATACACACAGTATGTACTAATGCATACAAACACATCCACACGGTATAGAAACTCTCTGTACAAACATTTTAATGCTTATGCACTCGTTTTTTATGCAGGTATAAGACACAACTTTCTCTTGCTTGCCCAGCAACCCTTCCATCTCAAGCGGGGTTCAAACCCAGGTTAGCTGCTGACTCCAGCGCTGCTCACTACATCCTGCTTCATCAAGCACAATGTCTTATTAAGTGACACGACAAACAAATAAAAACAGAAAAAAATAGAAGGCAGGAGCAGAATCTTTCCACAAAGCAGTGCTGTGTGACTGGTGGCTTGTTGAGCGTGAGCAAATGCCTTATGAATGATTTGTGGGTGTTCAAATATTGATGAGGCTTCAGAGATCTGATGAGGTGCTCAGAGCCACTCAGTCGGACAATCGGCTGGTGGGTTGGACGGTTTCCATAAAACAAGACTGTAACGCACTGTTTCCTCGTGCCGTGGCTGATGCATGATGAGATGGTAATAGGATGTGATGAAAGTGTGTGTGTGTGGGTGATGAAAGTATGTGTATGTGTGTGTGTGTGAGTGCGTGCATGTGCGTGTGTGTAAATCCACCAATCCGGGGTCGAGAATATAGCTCAAGGCAAAGGGATTGTACTACTCTACTAAACGTGATTAATTAAAGGAATTCTTTGCATATGATTAGCATCAAGATGTGTGTGTTTGCACGGAGATCATTATAACCATGCTGTGCCTGGACCACTCTACATGAAGTTGTCTAATTGGTTTACATCATTACGTGTGGGCTTAAACATTGTGCCCCATATAAACGGACGTATCTGAAGTGATTGTGAATTCTATTCATAAATAAAATAAGGTACCGCCTTACTATACTATGCCTCCGGGGGCTTTTATTATGTTTGCGGACTTTGATGTTTCCACTACCATTCTGAAGGGTCTTTATTAGATCAACAGCTGCAACAAGAGCTCCAACAGATTCCCCCTTAGCTGTTTAAAGAGGTTTGAATGCCTGGATGACACAAGGGAAAGAAACAGAGAGGGGAGGATGAAAGGAAAATGAAGAAGAAAAGTGGAAGCAGTAAAAAGAGATGCTTTTTAGTTGCCAGTCATACAAGCGGAATGAAAAGAATGAAAGTGAAAAAAATGCCTAAAAAGACAGAAAAAATAAAGGCAAGACAGAAGGAGGAGGCGAGAAGAGCAACAAACACCGCGTCCTATTTCTTTCCTTCACCCTCGACCTCAACCCTGTCACGCTTGACTGCATGTGCAACAAAGTAATGTCCCAATTTAAAAATGGACTGCTTTTGTATAGTCTTCAAGTCCAGCAGTCACTTCACACAGGAGAAGACGTAAATGCAACACTAAACTGGATTAGATCGTACATTAAACAACACAAGAAGAAGAATAAAAGGCTTCCTACATTTAGAGTATGCAGTGTCTTTACACTGGCAACGTGACAGAATTACAGACATAACAACAAATGTGTTATTGTGTTTAGTTAGCGGTTTTATTTTGAAATAGGCTGCATTGGTATGCAATCTCTCATATGCAAAGTTGTTTTTGAGGTTGTTATGGCATAGCACAAGTAAAAATGCCACACATTCTGTGGTTTTAATAAAATATTAATACAGTGAACAGCAGTGTTAGTTTTATTTGCTCAATAAATCTCTATAATTCCATCTGGCAATGCTAATGCAGATGTCTACTCTATCAGAACATGACTGATACAAGCTTGTTTTGTTTTCATTACACCTGCCTACATAAACATTGGGGCAACAGACATTACTGTCAATC
>NC_045745.1:15496372-15508437 GCF_008692095.1 Etheostoma spectabile | reverse complement strand
TAAATATGATCACGAATCCCCCCCCTTCCCCCACCCCCCACCCCCCACCCCACACACACGTGATTTGACGATGGGCTGGATTCAGAAAAACGAGACACAGGCACTGACATAGAGAGGAACATCAAGACAAAAGACACAAAGACAGAGGAAGGAGAGACAGCAACGGCAAGAGGATTTTGAATTTGATAAGGGATTCTGCAGAGAAACAGTGCAAGACAGAGAAATAGAACAGTAACAAAGTGACAGAAAGCTGGAGTGTCAGTTCAGTTTTTTCTATGAGAAGCCAGTCGGGACAGAGCTGCTCTGCCAGATTAGCCGGTGCTGGTGTTTTCACCTCACAGAGTCAAGTAAAACTCGTCCTGGAGCTTCGCATCCTGCCCCCCACAAATAAACCTCATAATGAAACTCTATCAGGCTCCAAGTGGGAACATTCATTTTCATTATCGCAGGTTTATCTGTCCCCACATGCTCTAATGCCGCAGTGCAGAGGTGTTCTCAGGTAGTGGATCAGAAGGGGGTGAAGAAAAAAGGATACAAATAAGAGTAAGAGAGGAGGCATAGAAGTGGAAGGACAGGCAAGTTGCCCTGGCTCATCTTTCAACAAGCCTTTCCTCTGTTTTTCCTCTGTTAATGCTGTTATCTACTCCACATGTGTTATTCATCTTAATCACAGGACAGGAAAGCATAATTTCATTTTTTTGGGTCAGGCAGATGGTACCTTTGTTAAGGAGATTAATTACCATGCTACACAACATTAATAAAAAACAAACATTTGAAGGGGAAATGCAATTTGCCCTGAGTGCAAGGCTAGTGTAAATAGGTGAGTCAGGGCCGGAGAAGGCAGATAGCCTGTGGGTGGATCATAATTTATTCTCTCTGTAGCGCCTGTTGAGCCTGAGCTGGCAGTGCAGAGCAGACAGGGAGACTAATGGCCATTCAACCACCTGGCAGCAAACTGGGGATCAAAGCACACACCAGCCCAAGACAGGCAGGAGTTAAGCTTTTTTTTCCCCTTCTTTTTGTGGTGTACTGTAACTCATTTGTACATCTTTTTTGCCTTCAAGGGTACTTTTTGAAGTTTTCAGAAGTGTATTTTTGACAAAATTTCTCATGTTTATATCTTTGCAATGCAGACAATTGTGTGTGACTCTATTTGTGATGGTATGCTGTGTGTGCATGTATAAATGTTTATATAGCCTATATGTATGAATACATAGGAATTTATTAAAATACTGAAAAAATACTAATGTCAGTGTCCAGAAAGTGTCTGCAAAACTTAATACAGAATTGAAAGCTAGACTTTATTGTACAATTTTTCTTTTCTTTTTTTCTTTTACGATGAAAACAATTATCTGCACTTAATACATGACAGAGGTAGTATTACTGTATAAATATGCATTAGACACTACAAACTGATTAGGACAAAGCCAATGTGCTTTTTTAAATTTTTTGTGCAAGAAGATGAAAAAGTCAGCATATCAAAAAAGAAAAAAAGCTTTAAAGTTTTTTTTTCTATTTTTACTTTTAAAGCTCAGGGGAAAGGGTACGTGAGCATAAAATTAAAAATAGCAAAAAACTTTTGAAGATTTATCTTTTTTGATGTGCAAATCTGTTTTAAGTCACGCCAAAAACACATTGTTTTATTTTGCAGAGGATGGGAGATCAATGGCACAGGTCTTTATTTAGCCAAAAATAACAAATGAATAGCATGAAATTCCATCAAAAGTCATCCTCATGGCTGTCCCCCATCCACAAATATCAATTTTGAAACACAGGTGACATCAGGTTGCAGAGCACGAGCGCTTGCCGTGGAGTCATGCCAGACACATTCCCATCGGCAGGATGAGTGGTAATTATGCTGAAATCCGGAACATATCAGGGAAATGAAAGGAGAAGAGCAGCACCTGAGCAGCACCCTGGAGACAAAGGGGGACTATCACTTCAAAGATGAGTGCTTTTAGGTAGATTTCCCATTCCCATCAGGCCATATGGATAGATAGAAGACGTACCAAAACAATCTGCACCTTTATTACTGGGTGGTTACAAAATCGGTATATAAAGGCCAAAAAAGAACATAGAATGGAATCAGAAGAGCTTTCAAATCAGCAATATACCAGCCTGTCATGAGTGTCTGTCTCTGGCTGTGCTTGCTTGCACAGGCTTAAATGTTGTTGTGGAAGAAGTACTCAGATCTTTCCTATAGAAATAGTCTGTAACTCACACATAAAAGTTTATTGAAGTAAAAATACAACAGTATAAGCATCAAATATACTTAAAGTATCAAAAGTATACCATATTGCAGAATGGCTATTATTGTATAATAATGTATTTTTAAGCCATGATGTTTAATTACTTTATATAGTGCTGGGTAGCTTGTGGATTCCCTCATGGCTCAATAAAGTGCTATCTTAACCTTGGATAATACCTCAAAAATGTATTTGTTTGTGTAATCTGGCTCTGCAAAAGTAAAATGTTACTTAAGTGAAGTAATCTCAAAATTGTACCTAAATGTAGTATACTTGAGTAAATGTACTACCACCACTACCTAAATGCCTAAATCATGTGATTTCCTGTCGTAAAGGATGTTCCTGACTCTTGTGCACGTTTTGCAGTGTGCCAGATGTTTTATGTTGCTGTAAAGTCACAATGACAACAACAATGTCAGAAAATGTAAGGAATGAAATAAATATGAACTGAAACCACACACATTAAAAAGAGAACATCTGTGCTGGCTATGCAGATGCTGTTTACCTCATTTCAAGGCTGACAGCTCATCAAGATGAGTCAAAAAATGCACCGGCCAGACAAAAAAAGACACAGTGGTTTTCCTTCAAAGCTATGATCAAAGAATGCAAGAATACTTTGCATTCTATTATCCAAAGATATTTCTTAAAATGCGTGTTTTTTTCGCATACAATTACATTTTACAGTTGAGGCTGTACTGTAGTTTGTGTGCATTTCAGCAGTCTTCTGCTGTAGGCTATGGTTACTGCACAGTTTTACAAGGACAATTTGGGGTTGAGTCCCATAAAGGCACTTTGATAATACAGTAACTCAAGATGGAGGAGCCTGGTATCTTTTTCCAGCCAGTCCTGAAACTGTAGCTATCACTAGACTGCTGGATGATTTTTACAACCAATAATCTTTTTTTTTTTATACTTTTATTGCAATTCTTTCATTTATTTATTATTTTCACTTTATTATCATTAACAATCCCTTACCATACCAAGCAGTGGCATCATCATATCCTTGCCATTTTTATATGTATGTACATATCTATGTAGTCCACTCAGTGCCGATAAAGGGAATGGGAAATGACACTCTGATTGGTTTATTGCAAAACACACCTATGAATTAATGAAGACACTAAGCACAACCCAAACCCTGCGGCTGGCGCAGAGACCCTTTTATCCACCATCAAACTAGCAGAAGTGTATTTGGACACACCCTAAATGCACCTGCGCCATGCACTTGACGCCGTGCGCTTAGAGCGTTAAAATAGGGCCCATAATCCCATACAGCAACTTAACAGTAATACATTATTACCAGAACAAAAAGGAGATTTTAACGTTTATTGATATTGTGCCAAACTAAACATCAAAAATGCAGGACAGGATTAAAGATGCAGTAGGTAAGACTTATAAAACTAACTTTCTGTCATGTTTGCTGAAACTGACCTTATGTCTGAGTAGAACTACATTAGGCAGGTAATTTGAAAAAAAAGTCCAGCTCCTCTGGCACTAACTATAGCCTGTTCAGATCCTCCAATCAGGGCCAGGGGGGTGTCTAACTGTAACACTGTTCATGCACACACATCCCTTTGGGGGGGAGGGGCTAAGGAAACTGGAGGAGGGACTGAGAAGTTGTCGATGTCCTGGATCTACTCAATCCTACCTACAACACCTTTAAATCCTCTTAGCAGTTTAATTTGACGCACTTGAGCTCGGAGTGTGTGTTTTGTTTTTTTTCCCCTCACGTCTTTAAGCAGACAGCATCCTCTCATCCTCATTGATTAACTCGTCAGCCTGGCCAGCTGTGTTTCGCCAGAGATAATGTTTTAATTAAAGGACTTCAATATCTAATTAAGATTAGATGTAGATGCTTTATAGAGGTCATTTAAATGAAGGCAGACAGGCCGGCAGGGGAAGGTCTGCGCTGATGATGGGATCAATACACTGCCGTTGGGGAGTACCTGCCTGTGGTCCGGAGGTACTTTGAAGGGAACGGTTCACTGCCATGTTTTAGCTTGGGCCTCTAAGTCAGGGTTAGTGAACACAAAAGGTGGCTCTTTTAAGATAAGTTTAAAGGCATTTCAGCTCTGTTCAGCAGAATTAAGACTGACCTGAATTCCTGAGGGTACTCTAATCACTGTAAGGTCTCTTAGATGTGTATTCCGAACGAATAAAACAAAAATTGTATCCTTGTTTTACTTTATTAGAGTACAGTGGCTAAGTGGATGGGGCTGTTGTGACTGCTCCCACTTCTTTTTAAATCCTCATTTTCTCTCTGTGGAGATTCACAGGTAATGGTCTTAAATGTTTTATCTGGTGATGGCAACGACCATGTATGTATTACAATTTGAAAGGAGGTTCTTCCCCTTGGGCGCACAAATTAACTCACGAAATGGCAATTTGGTAATTCGATTTTGGATATTTTGTGCAAAAAGTTGCATTGACCATGTTGCTTTTTGAACGCTCAATTAGTGTCCAAAATGGAGAAGATTTATCCTCTAAAGGAGCAAAAATGTACTCAGAAAAGGTAATCAACAAGACAATTCTTGTGGAGGAATGTGGATACCTTGACCTCATAATGATGCTGGAGGACAGGCCAGGTTGTCACAAAAAAACATTAGGATCCATTTTCTGGGGGCAATGAATGTTTGCATCATGATTCACATCAATCTAAGTAGAAGTGTGAAAATATGTTGCTCCAAAACAATTTTGTTTATCCACAGACATGTGGATAAACCAGAAGACATCATCATATTTTAAATTAATATCTGAATTCATCACACTTCAGAATGCCCAAAAAGGATTCATGTGCTACTTAACATCGAACTCCAACATCCAAGATGACTATTGAATATATTTCCATATACCACAACTGCTCAGTCATACTGCATTGTGCATGTTTGAGAGACAACAAGATATGTAATATAAGATAAATAGGGACACTAAAGGACGTATCAAGGAAAACTGTGCATAGCGCTGCACATAAAGCATTTCTAGGACAATGCTGATGACATTATGCCATGTTAAACAGAGCAAGACCAAGTAAGATAAATGGATATAATCATGAATGGTGTTCATAGTCTTCCACTACCTAAATCTTTTTACACCTTTCGACATGACTGTTTAAATCAATAGAAAGCAATTTTTCCAGTGCTCATTAATTAGTTTATGTACAGTATCTCCAAGCACTACTGAACTGAGTCACTATTGGTATGTACAATGAGAATTGAAGGCTGGAGTATTTTATCTTGAAACGGTTCAAGAGCCTACAAGCCCTTGTTTGTTCATGCCTTTCTAAAATAACTCTTATCATGGTTAAACAGTTGATTTAAAGCTTTAGTGAGTCACCTTTTTATAATAATGAACATCCCTTACACTCAAGCCATTGTCAAATGAGTTCATACAAAGCTAAGAAAGACTATCAGCTCCACAAAATCCTCTCTGTATTTCTCAGTATGGCTATGTTTAGAAAATGGTGTTGTCCGGCAACTTTTGCACGCAGAAATTCAACTTAACATAATTACTTCTTCTGAAGAGTCCATCATGTTTTTTTAATCTTCTGTGTCGTCCTTGGTTACAAGTAACTGTGTGGAGGAGGGGTGGGGGTGGTGCATGATCACAGAAGGCTTGCGCCTAGATGCGCCGACAATGTTGTTGTCATTAGTTACCCTGACTTCCTACAAGACATGTTGCAGTGGAGTAACAATGTCACGATACTTCTGTGAAATAATTACTAGTAAGGCAACAAGAGGTCACCAGTCAGGAAAACATTGCATGTAGGTCATTTCACCTATTTTAATAAACACTGTATTTTTTTTCTGTTGATGACAGGCTTGTTTTATGATCATTCATTTTGTTGTCCATAAAATCACTTTTAAAAGTAAGTTTTGACTAAACCTAAAAAAATGGTCATGAACGACCTGGTTCATTAATTTCTCGGGCAACAGGACAAATGTATCTCGGAGATGAGATGGCAAAGGCCAGCATGTTCCATTCTTTCAGCCTAATGAGGGGTCAGACCTACACAAGGTGACTTTGATTCATCACCACAGGACTTCCTTTCACTTTTTTTTGCTCTTTTCTCTTCACTTTTCTTTCTCCACTGTCATGTCCCCCACACCTCCGGTGGGCTAGCCAGTCTTACCCCAACACTACAAGCATTAAAGGCACAGCCCTAATTAAAGCCAGTGTTTAAATACCTTCACTAATCCATAGACCATTGTAGTGTATTAAGACTCCCATCATTGATTAGACACGCCAATTCAAAGAGCCAGGAAAGAAAAACTCATTAGAGGAGATTTGAGAGATGCCCTCTGGTGAAAGCTAGAGAGGAAACTTTACCCTGTTTGTGTGTTGTTCACTCTAAATATAATTCATTTAATAGCTGATTTATAAATCCAGGAAATACTCTTCGAAGCACGCTAAAGAAAGCCAATTTTATGTGTTATAAATGTAGTTATTACAGAAATTACAGGTGAGACCGTAACTTATGACCAAGGCAGCTCTTTTAATCACTTTTGTTTTAATCAGTTTTATTTAATGTAATGGTTTTAAACACGTACATAACGTTGTAAAATGGAACTAGTTAAGCTTAGGCAACAAAAAATACTTGGTTAGGGTTAAGAAAACATCAGAGATTGGCTTAAAATGAGTCGCATAAAACTACTACAACATAACTACATCATAGATTTAGGAGCATAAAAGTTTATTAATTAAAAAAAAGTGTCTATTGACTTTTAGTGTCAAACAAACCATGGTCTTGGTAACCTGGCAAAAGTCCCGTTTGTTTGATCCATCCATCGAGCCAACCTGCTTTATCACGCCTTTACACTTTGCCACTTAACTTCCTCGTTTGCTTGCGTGATAATTACAACTGCCAATAGAGGTAGAAGCCTAATGTATATATGGTTTGGCATAAGCTGCTTAACATTTCAGAGTAAATTATTTATGTGTTGTGGTCGATGAGTAAATACAGGGCGTTTTTCTTAAGAGAAAGAAATAGTCCCTAAACTTGCTTTATTCCCTTCTCAGGAGCATATTTCTTTCAGCCAGAGGACTTCTCACAGGGGCCACCTTGGTTCTGCTAGATCCATCAGAGACTTGCCTAGATGCAGCCTCGGAAAACATAGAAAAAGAGAAAACCTATTGCCTCATGTAGAGAAAGAGAAGGAAGAAAATGTCCCAGTCTCCTATTCCCCTGTGTGGTCATTGATCTACAGGCTCTGATTCAAGCTCCGTATTAAATCGCTCTGGGGTGCGGAGCCAACCTGTTCTCCCTACCTTTTTGTTCAGACCAGCACCAAAGATAAAAGAAAGCATTTTGTGCCGGGAATGCCACAGGGCCCCAATCTTGCCTCTAGCTTTTTCTTTCTTTATCCCTTCTTTCACCTCACTTTTTCTGCACCCCTTTCGTCACCTCTGTTTCTCTTTGGCTCTTTCTCTTCTGTTTTTCACCTTAAATTTCCATCAATCTCCTATACCTCGTTGTAAAGGAGTCTTTTGTACAACCCTGATGGAAAGACCACTTTCAAACAAAGACTACACACATTGTGGAACAGGGACAATAAATAGGATCTTTTGTGGGCCGTCTGAAGGTGCTCTTTCATCACCAACAGGCAGAGAGGGAATAAAAGAAAAGAAAAAAGAGAACGAAGAGTTTGAGCTGGATTTTCCATTGCAACACCTACAGCCTTCAAAGGAAAGTTGGGTGTGTGTTCAATTAATGCGGGCTTAGGGAAGATCTATTGCAATTAGACTACAGGCATGTAATACCAGACAAAATAGACTCGTAACCTGATGATTAGACATAACTGCCATTTTGTTTTCATTCATCCTAATATCGTGTTCCTGTTTACTGATTTCTGTTTGGGCGAGGGGTTATTTTGTTTGACTTGCCCTAACCAATCAGTGGCGAGTCTCATATCCATCTGCTGTGGTCAATTTCAGTTGAACTGGCAGTGAGCATGGTAATACATTTTTGTAAACCATTGTAAAACGGTTAAATATTTGATCATAAAGGCCACATTTAGATGTTTTACAACCCTGTTGGGTTTCTTTTCATTTGTATTGTATCTTTGTGATCTTGACTACAATTTTAGGTGTATGTTTTATGGGTTTAAACTGTAGGCCTATATAAATATGGATGAAAAGTCTCCTCTTCCTTTCACTGTACAAAAGTGAAGCCAAATTACCCCAGATACGGACGTTGCCATCTTGTAATTTTGCAACCAGAGTCTGCGCTGAGAGCAGGCAGTATCAAAGGCCCGCCCATACACCCGTCCAACCAATTGCGAGTCAATCACAGCTGTCAATCACAGTCAACGTTTCAACCCATTTTTGTAGCATCAAATAACGAATTAAAACCAATAATAATATAAAGAAGATCCTTTGAACATGCATCAGCGTAATTATAAACAATCTTTAAAAACTATCAGATCCTTTAATTACGTAAAAGAACTAATGTCACACAGTAAACATAAAAGTAAAAGTATGTAAAAGTAAAAGTATGTAAGTAACATCAGGAAAACGTACTACTGAAAGTAAAAGGACTCTATGCAGAAAAATCCTCACATTTTAGAAACTGGAAATGATCAAAACAGTTCTGTGTTTAATTGGCTAATCATTTCAGCTGTACAGAGCCCCGGCCTAAAGGAACATGGGGGGGGGGGGGGGGGGGGGAGATGTTTCCTGTGCTCACCAGAAAGGTTCTTGTGCATTAAAAAAACTCCCCATGTCACTTTTATAGCAATATTGCTGGTTAGTTTTATTTATAACAAGACATCGTATTTTATAAACTACATATCTTTTGAGTGCAAAAAATCTTAATTTGTAAACCAACTGATAACTAGAACTGTCAGATTATTGTAGTGGAGTAAAAAGTACAATGTTTCTCTCTTAAATGTAGTGTAGCAGAGGAAAGTAAAAATTGGCATGCAAAGAAAAGAATCTTTTGCTGAGCAACATGACTATGTGAAGATGGAAGCACTTGTGATCCAGTTGAGTTTAGGAGGTTAGAATTAAGTAAGTGAAGATAAGAACTGAGGTCCTCAGATAGAAATAGAGGAAGAGACCAGCAAAAGCACTAAAAACCCCTATAGTCTTGCTGTACCTCTAATGTATCTAATGTATGTAATGTATACTAAACAGATGATGAGCTGTGTGCGTGTTTGTATGACTGTGTTACTTTTTTCATCACATTATAGAGACAAAACTCTGTTCACCTTATCACATTGTAGGGAATCACCTCTCATAATCAGTTCCCACAGCTTTAGCATTTGTTTTAATCTTCAATCTTTATTCTAAGATTTAAGAATTATATTAGGTTTAGCCTGGATAAGGTTGTAAAATGATGCATCACATATCAAACTAGTCGTCCCAATGATTTCTATGTAAAACCTAACAGAACAATGTAACAAATTATGCCTCTCCATCAATACCAGTCACCCTCTACAACATTTTGTTGTCCCCTGTTTGGCTCCTCCTGGCTACTGTACATTGACATCTTATCTTGTCAGGTGATAGCATGTTTTCTCCTGTGGTCTTGTAACTGTCACAACGGATGAGGAGAAAGCCGTTGGTTAGGTTTAAAAATATCTGGACCTCTAGTGGTTTCCTGGTGAATCATACAGGACACGAACCCCACGTCTCCTGAGTGTCAGTTGGTTAAAGTAATGGCGGACTCTACCACGAATAATAAAAAAACTATATAGAGAGATAATTACAGAATGTAAATACATTTAATGGCTATTATAGAGTAAACATTATTGCCAAATATTTTTTTATTTCATACATATATATATATATATATAGTTAATAAATGGTTCATATTTGTAACTGGTAAACCACTGTCCAGTTTTGATGAATCCTAGAGTAATGCATAGTTGATGGTGCAAATCTAAACCTGAAATCCAGCCTTAGTCCAGACATTTTGTAAATGTAGTACTTTTTACACTTTTTTTTTTTTTAAACATTACATAGTTACACTTTATATTGACATAGATAAATATCAATACAGTTTTGTTAGAATTGTGTTTATTTTGGGATCATGTCATGTTGTGTGTTTTAATGTCTCACATGATGGTGTTGAGGTTAGGTGTTTGTCTGTTTCCCTATTTCACCCTGATGGGCTGCAGCCAATATTTATTTTTTAAACAAACCGTTTTAAAAAATAGGATAAAAACATTATAGGTGCTGCTGCTGATGGTTGATAAGTAACACCATGTCACCAAAACAGGCTGGGAGAATGTGAGTGAGGATGTTTGTGTGTGCGTGCAGCTTTGTGTTGACAATCTGTGACCTGACACAATCCTGATGACAGTGGTTGTAAATTCCCCTCCATCACAGGGAGGCCGGAGCCGCTTGTTGCTTCACACTTCTGGTCTTTTCTGGAGGCTGGCGGCTTGCAACGCGGCGGGGCGGTGATAAGAGCGGGCTTATTATCCTCCTTCACACAAACCATTTTTACCTCTTACTTTTCTCTACTCTCTTCATCCCTCTCTCAGAGTTTCTCAATCTGTCTTTGTGTCTATCAACCTGCTGCACATTCTCACAAGCACGTAGAAACAATGCGTAAATCTCTTAAACACACACATAATGGTATAATGAACAGATGTTGTAATCCTGCGTGGATGAGCCTGCATTTCATCATGCGATACACACATGCTGTACAGTGGATGGACAGGAGCATGCCAGTGTGTGTGCAACCCATGGAAACGCTGAGCGAGTGACAGTTTCTCTTTTACATTAAGTCTGACAGAAACAAATTACTAAATTGGCATGATGTGGATTTGCGGTTTGACTCAGTGATTGATATTTCTTTTAAATGTGCCCGGTTTTAACTTTTTAAGTTAGAGCATGTAAATGTAAATTATTCTGCAGTGGAATATTGTAAATATTATGATGTTTGGAATGAGGAAAAGTCGCAGTTACATAGGATGCTATCCCATCAAAAGTTAATTGTGTTTTAAATCAAATGAGGAAAAATGAAATCGCTTTCTAAGGTATGACGTATGATTGCTTTTTTTTTTAAACAAACTAAAATTGAGATATGTCAGACACAAGGACTGAACACGCCGAAAATGGATCACTAAGGAACTGCATCACCATTCAGTAAAATTATCATGTTACAGCACTGTAGTTCAGATCAACTTTCAGTGCCATTCAATTCAGTACAAATCTTGGTCTATAGTCACACTGTTTACTGCATTGTGATTGTTTCTGTGGCTTTCAGAGTCTATAGGTAAGCTTGTAACCAGGAATTAACGTAATGTACAGTATATCACAGCTAAGCTATTTTCAGTCACCAGGGAGGAGAGCTTCAATTTGGTCACTGACACTGCTCATCTTAAGTATTTGCTGTTAAAGAATTCCCTACAAAAGACACACTAAGACCCCAGACCCCAGCTGCCTGACACACAGTTGTGCTGCGTTTTGTGGTGAGGAGCTAAATTGGCCCCGAGAGACAGAGAGGGGGTGAGAGAGATTGGATGGACAGCTTCAGACTTGTATTCTTCAGGAGTCACTTGAGACAAAAAGTTAAGATGACCACCACCGTAGCTGAGTGTCAGTCACACTGGCCCTTCAAAGGCTGGGGCAACATTAAGGGACTGATGGGGCCGAAATAGGGAGAAGTAAAACAAAATGGCAGGAGTGAGGGTAAAGTGAGTGAGTGAATGAGTGCGTAAGTGTGTTTGAGCAGAAGAGAGGAGTAGAAAGCGTGAGCACAAAGTGTGTGTTTGAGGGAGAAAGTGAGATTGAGACAGCATGATAAAACTGGAGAATTAATGAGCGACTGAGGCAGAGCGTTTGTGTGAGGGGGAAGAACGGGGGGGGGGG
>NC_045745.1:15491586-15496362 GCF_008692095.1 Etheostoma spectabile | reverse complement strand
GGAAAGGAAAAGGTCAGCGTGTGTATTGTGTCCTCTGAAGAATTTATGAGCGGTGTTAAGACTCATCTGCAGCGTCATGCAGCCTCCGATTGGCTCCGTGTTGATTAAAGGCATGCCGTGTCTGAACCTGGCTGAGTTCACAAAAAACTTTTAATTTCTCTCCCTCTGCTCGTCTTTCATGCATCTTATCTGCCCCATTTTATTAATATAAATTATAATCTAATGAGATGGCTTTTAGTGTAAAACCTTTTTTAAAGTGAACCTAAATTTATATTTTAAAACAATTCAAAGCAAATGATGTAAATAGTGGTCACATCCAACCCCAGTTGGATAGAGGTGCATTACAAAAATCAGCAATAAGGGAAAAGGACAGTCCTGAGAGACATTTGACGTTACAGGTCAAAGAGTTGCTCAACTACAATCTTGATGATTCCAGTGTGCCAACTCTCCTCCTTTAAAAAAAAAATCTTCCAGAAAATGTGAGACAGAATTTGAAAGGTTATTGAAAAAAATAGTGCCACCTTACATATAATTCAGCTCTTAAATATATAAAATAAAAACAGAGAGACACACAAAGTCTTTATAGGAGTAGGGAAGTACTACTGCATCTGTGAAAAAGTTGCCTATTGTTGCTCCACAGGGAGCTGCGCAAAATCTGATTAATCTCTTATGTCAAAAGTATTGGGTTTCACCAGATCTTTCCACTGATGTAATTTTTGAAATTTAGTTTTGTGTGTGTCAAAATCTGTCACTTTGTGGGTATAGTTACTGGAATTGCTGTAAATAAATGAGACCATTGTTGAAGTTAACCTCACAATGGTGTTTTTGTTGGGTTCCCAACTGCCTACTGTAACAAAGAAGACAATGTGGCTGGTTTATGCAACTGAGGAAGCTGCAGTTTTCATGAAAAATGTGTTTGTCATCTTGACACATTTTGAAAGAATGCAATGTCAATCTTTTCAAAAACCCTTAACACTAATAGTAAAAGGTGATTTATTCTCAATAGCAGTAAAAGAGGGCTATTCTGTAGTGGGGTATCTAGCCTACTCATTGAGCACTGCACTGTGTAAAGAATTTCAGGTGACACACTCAACCTCCTTGTCAACAGTTTGAACAACAGCTTCACATTGAGTACTTTTG
Organism: Etheostoma spectabile; assembly: GCF_008692095.1. Taxonomy (NCBI): domain Eukaryota; kingdom Metazoa; phylum Chordata; class Actinopteri; order Perciformes; family Percidae; genus Etheostoma; species Etheostoma spectabile. Next base: position 15,495,222 of record NC_045745.1, on the reverse strand, counting down.
ACAGTTTTTTTCATAAAAGGTGGAAGGAAGAAACCTTCTTCAGTGTGGTAAAATGCTTCAACTCTAGCAGTCTGTATTTATATGGTTGACCACCAACTCACAGCTGCAAGCACTCAATCATTAATTTGGTGATTCAATTAGATGAGTCAAAACATTGGAACCAAAATCTCCTGAAAACTATACAAAATCAGACAAGAAGTCAATAATGTAGAACCAGAGTCATTCTTCTTGTTCATCCAATAAATTAAGCACTAAATTGCATGTCAACAAAGCATATATATATAGATGACTCCAAATGGAAATAAACGCTTTGGTAACCTATTTTTAGTCTGCAGTATAACAAGACAAGATGTCTCGTATTCTGAAGCAGAATCAGAGAAAATGCACCTTCATAAAAATATGAGGTATGGAAGGATATTTCAGAGCAGGTGAACAAGCTAAAAGAGAGCAGTTAGATGTAAAACTGTTAAAGCAACACTAGAAAACTTTTTGTAACTTAAAATAACGTTTCAAAAATCGTTTCAGTGTTTAATCAACTCGTAAAAAGGGTGGAAGGCACGTCTGCTTTTGCTTTGCAGCTCCCTACCAGCTAGAACCGCACTATGCAAGTTTAGCAGCTCGGGTAGCTGAGCTGTAGTTCCAATGAGACATAATGGGACAATTCCACTTCCAACCTGTAGGGGCACGAAGCGGGAAAAGTTACATAGTGTTGCTTTAACTAAAAGCTTGTTACACTCAACCAATGAAATATCAAGACTGCAGTTAGAGCTCCCCAAAGCAATTAACCCACCCCTGCCATTGCTGGAACTGAGTCTGTCTCTGGCTTTGTTCCAGATAGGAAACCCAACAACACATGCACCATGGAAACCATTTACAGGGCAACAGCTTCAAAGGAACTGTCTTTATCAGACAATTACGGTGTTTTATTGTTAAAAACATTGTTTTCAATAATTCCTCCATACATGTTTCCTTTTGATGCCATGTCATCAATTGAGTATTAAGCATTCAGTTTCATAGCATAAGTGAGACTTCACATTATGAAATGTGTGGAGTTTACACATACTTTACACCTGCAGTGGTTCCGATACAGCAGAAAGTAGAGACACTAAAGTTCATAGAATCCTCAAATGTAAGAGCTGTGAAAACAGTGTCTGATAGATTTTTAAGTAAGTCAATTACAACAGTCTCACAGGTGAAGGAACTTTAAATTTGTGTTGCTGTTTTGCTGTGGCTTGTGCCTTTAGGTGTGTAGCGATGAGTCGATCTTTCCTTTTCAGTGGAACAAAACAATAACTTCTTAAACACAGTGGACTGGTATTACTTTAAGCAATCCCTGGTAATCTTGCCTGAGAACTTGACATTTTCTGCATCGTTGATGGGACTTACTTTAAACTCCCCAGAGAGAATTCAGTCGGCTTATTGATTCAGCTCCAGAAACTATGGGTCAGTTTTTAAAGGTCTAAGATTTGCGTCATTCTTACAATTAAAGGAGTCATGAGGGGGATTCATTTAGTATTTGTGAATGACAAATGAAGAGATTGATAAAGAAACCTGGCAAAGGTTTTCAAACAAGCACTGCCGAATGCCAGAGTGTAGGATGCAAAGCATCTGCACGTCACACAGATCAATTATTACTTGTTTTAAAACACTGTATTTGGATTATAAATAAGTAAATATATACAAACTTTATCTTTCTTTTAGCCTAAAGAAGAATTTGGTTTTTCTTTTTCTTTGTTTGGAAACTTATTTTCACAGCTTTGGCCATTATTCCTCTTATGATAACATTTGACTCATCAAGTAGATTTTTGAGATTGGATTCTTAGAAAGGTTTCTTCAGATAGAACCCAAAACAAATGTTCACCATGCATTAATGCATGAATTTGAGTGCTGGACTGTTTGTGCAGTCCGTGGTTATTCGCCATTTTAATGTTACGAAGCCATCACCCGCCGTTAGCATCCCATTGACTGGCATTCATTCTGACGTCACTTTGACAGTGAATAACTTTACATCTGAAGCGTTTAAAGAATATTTGTCCGTTGTTTATTTCTAAAGAAACTTGACAATGTAATAAAAGGCTCTATTACCTTGTACCTCAATTTATGGCTCCATAACAGACATTTTTGTAAAAATAGGCGAACGTTTGTGTTATAACCATGCAACTTGCTGTTGCATAGTTCACAAATCCCCAAATTATCAGGAGAAGCTCGCAGACAGTTTCGACTTACATTAGTTGTTTCAGTTTAATTACTAACGTTAACTAGCATTTTAGTTAGCAATAATTAGTCTGTGCCTATGTTATCTCCTAACATGTACCTACGCACTCCATCTCTGTAAGATTGGGAATGAATGAGATTTCTCTTGGCACAGCTACCATCACAGCTACATCTATATCTTCAAGCTCAGTTGGAGGCTGAGCAGTACCGCTCAGCCATCACCGTCTCCGTCCAGTACAAAACAGAATCTGCTGGTCCATTTCTTTAACTGTCTATGGTGCCTCCACCTCTCTCTATATCACTTTTTTTACACTCTTAAAAGCACAAATGTTCATAAAGACTGAAATGCACATATATTTAGACAGATTCTTATTCTTTTCTCTGACACACATACAGACATTTCTTATGCAGTCTCTTTCCTTCATACACAGACATACAAGTTCACACAGAGGCAAAAATACTCACAACAGCACAAATAAACCCACATCTCTCGTCTCATCTAATTCACACATGTTTTGTCTCTTTTGAGAAGCACACACATACACACAGCTACCGGAATACACAAACATAGAACCTTGGAAAACTAGGTATAGTCAGAGTTTATATGCATCCACCAAGGCTGCACGAATCTCTAACTGTGTTGTATGATCAATAATAGGAAACGTTTTGACAATTCTGATCTGCCTCAAAATGCCCATGATGACAGACAATCATGCTCATTTTTGGAGGATATGTGACTATTAGGTCTTTGTACAAGGATACATTGTGCAAAATGTTATTAGTCAGACTTATGACCACTGGGTTAAGGCCATTTTAATTAATTATGTTGTTGGTGTGCCACCTATAGGGGGCATGGTGTGGAATTTTGTGGTAAGCCTGGGCATGGATATGTGCTAAATAAGCTGAAGTTGAACAATCCATTCAATGGTTATTGTAGTTTGTATATAGAGAATGTCTACAGAGTTTAGCATGTTTTAAACTAGAGATAACTATAATGAAAAGACAAATTACATTATAATTACATTATACATGCATGTTCTTGGGGAAATTGTTGAGTGTGGTCTAGACCAACTCTATCTGTAAAGTGTCCTGAGATAACTTGAGACTATAAATACAACTAAAATGAACTGAAATAAACCTCTGTGGACGCCATCAGTATCCATCCATCACTATGTATCAATCAAGTATCAATCAAGCTATTCCAGGAAGCCAGAGAAGAAAGAGGAGATGCAGGTCTGCCAGAGAAAAGCTGTTGGCTGCTGCCAAGGTTGAGAAAACACATTGCCTCGTCATGAAAAAAAGAATGGAGAAGCAGACACTGCACATTGTCTGAATCTCTATCAAATGATTTTTCTGTCTCCCTGCACAGCAACTTTGACACAGTGTCTGATAATGGTGGGACTGTGTGTGTGTGTGTGTGTG
>NC_045745.1:15464520-15491576 GCF_008692095.1 Etheostoma spectabile | reverse complement strand
TGTGTGTGTGTGTGTGTGTGAGAGCTGTGTTTGTCAAATGGTCTGACACCAAAATGGTTGTTGTTGGAGCATCTGTTGATCACCGATAAAGACATTTTTTATTTTGCCAAACACAAACACACAGCATAAGAAGACTGGCAATGCCTGTATAGCATCTATCTTCTCACAGCTGCACTCACACCTCTTTCCTAGAGACAAAAATAAACATTCATCTGTCAGAGAGGGAAAAATGAACCAAATCACAAATAATATGTCTAAATGGGTTTATGTCCAGATTCAAACACTTGGATGAAAAAGAAAAACAAGGTTGCAGATAGCATGAATAATACAACTTGCTGCACATCATTGGGAGTTGAGGAGCATCCTAAGTGGGATTTTATTTTTTTATTTATTATCTTCCGCGGAAATGTTTAGTAAAAATTGTGGAGATATTCACACCAGACAGATGCCAAGTGCATTTACAGATTTCTACTGCCTGCTCCTCAGAAAAAGCTGGAGGTCAAGTGTTTTTCCCAAGGGTAGTAAAATGAGTTCTTCATGGAAGACCCAGAGCAAAGATTCAGTTTCTCGTGTAACTGCATTTAAATATCAATAGTGGAATACAGTTGCGTCCACATAAAGAGATTAGGAAATTGAATACATATTCTATTTCATTTCAGAAATGCATTAGTATGTTGTCAAAAACTGGCTCAATGACTGTTGAAAGCATGGGAAACACTGCCATATTGTTTGAATTCAATTTTAATTAAATTAAATCTTGAATTAATTTTCTTTATGAGAAACCCAGGGATACAAAGATATTTGTATTTTGCTGTTAAAATCATTTTCAAATAGTTTCTTGCAAGGCTGCCTCAGTGTATGAAGGGCATCGTATGACTTCCCCGTGTGTGTATAACAGTGTGAGTCCACACCTGTTTTAATGTCATCGCCTTTGAAATTGCAGGTATTGTCCTTTCATTTAGCAGCAACAATGACCTGGAACCTCAGTTGTAAAAACTGTTTCAGAAATGGAGTGGGAAAGAAAAAGATTGAGATGGCAGTTTCTGTCTTGCTGTGTAAATGTGTCAATCACTTGAACTGGGCTCTAGCTCATATTAAAAATCTTTTCAGTTTTACACGCCATCGAACTGCTGGCTTGCCTTTGTCATTGACATTTGGTAACCCTGTTAAGCCTTTTTATCAGCTTCTGACAGGTGCTATGCTATTAGCATCCTCTCATTTCAGTCTCATTCACACTAAAGTCACTGTGCCTCCGTGTGTGCAAGTGTGTGTGCATATTGGTGTTGATGTCAAAAAAACGTGGAGATATGGGTGTCAGTGTCACAGCATTGGTGTGTGTGTGTGTGTGTGTGTGTGTGTGTGTGTGTGTGTGTGTGCGCAACAGATTAAGCTGATGCTGTCATCTCCTTTCTCAACTTCTGCCAACAAACAATACCCACCTGGGCCAGTCGCCATCACTCATGTATGTCCCTTCATCTCAGCGCAGAGAGAGACAAAGAAAGAGAAGAACAAAGAAAGAAAGACAGAGCTCTTTGTACTTTGCAACACACACACACACACACACACACACACAGAGACGGGGCTCAAACCTGCCATGACATTTCATTAGAGAAGATTTTTAACACAATTTTCAATTCTCAAATGTCAACACTACTGTACCTGTCTGCACCTGTGGCTTTGTCTGACATTTGTTGTGTCAATCCTGTATTGTCTAACTGTCTCGTAATGTGTCAGCACCTATTAACCAGGAAAAGAACATGTTGTACCAGGCAGAAAAGAGCAGCCGTCTCCTTCGGACAAGTATACCAACATGCATATATCTGTTAGTAGTTAAATGCCAATTCAAAGCCTTGGTGGCTTTGAAACAGAAAAAAACATGTAACAGAGAAACACTCAGATGAGAAGAAAAACTAAAACGTATATTGGAAATGCATCTATTTTGGACATGGCCTCATTCCATGTAAGCCCCAAAAATAAAATAGCTCTGGGAAGGGTATATGTGTACAACAATGCTAGCAGCTGTGAGGCTGAATTTACCTGAACACACAGCAGTCACATGTCTTCTTTCTAACATACACACAATAATAATTGTAACATGCTGATGATAACCTATAATATTTAATGTTACTGTGTTCAAGATCTTTGTTTAGACTGGTAGAAGTCAGACGTTTTTACATTTCATCCTAAGAGGGACCTAAATGGCTGAATCAAATTCCACGACAATACATCTGATTGTTGTAGAAACCTTTCAATTGGAAACACAAATTTGAACCTCATGGTGATCCAAGAGGAAAAGTCAATGGGATCACCTTGAGAGGAAAAGTTGAGCGATCGCCATCCTCATATTGTTGGATAAGATATTTAAGTGACACCAGACACCTCTAATGTGGCTAAAAGTGCAGCAGTACTTTCAATAACAAAGGCCTGATTTACAATGACCCGTAAATAATAATAATTTCAGATAATGTTGCAAAGTAAAGTTGCAGCAGTGTAGATTATTAGATGTAAAGACTGATTTAGAATTTTCTTTCAGTAACTATTGCTCTTGGAATACACACATGAAAGAGACAAAGAATGGTTCATCGCCGGTTCATATTCTGTATATGCACCTTGGATTTATTCTTTTTAACATCCATGTTGCTGGTTTGTGGTTATTGCAATAAGCACAACAATAAAAACTCTCATTAAAACAATAAAAACATCTTCTCAATTGTGTATGTAAAGATAATATGCTTTTAAGGGAACAATGCGAAGGAACCTTCAACAAAGAATTAACATGAAGCAGAAATGGCAACACTCAAATAACTTCTATACTTCCATATGATAGTCACCAGTGTCAAGTTTTATTTGAACTGGCCTTGAGGTGTACAACATCTTAGGTTTCTAAGTCAATAAGAACCATATGTCACAGCATGAAAAGATAATAACATACCGTATAAGGAGTCTCAATCTTCACTGAGACTCAAATTATGAGCCGTAATGTTGAATGCAAGTGACATTAGGCCAGAAATAAATAGGGGGAATTAAATTAGGTGTGCAGCTATGCAAATAATTATATATCTTTCTGAAATGCTTCACGTTAGAGAAACCTTTCTTTTGTGCCATTACATATACAAATATTCACAGGCATAGAAAATTGCTGGCTCGTTTTTGTCTTGTTTATCCTTCATGGTTTATTTGACTAATCCACAAAAAACCTGCCAGATATTCTGTTTCGGTAGACTTCTTTACAGTTGTATAGCGGTCCTGCAGAAATAATTCTCATTAGGGTAAACACTTCTGTTTTATATTCGTCATGGCCATTTAAGTTTGAGTTCCTGTACTGTACTCCAGCTCTGTCTATCACTGGAACTTTTTAGAATGACCCTGCAGGGCACTGTAGACACAATTCAATCTGATTGTGGGCTCACTGTTCTTACACTCAACGCTATAAACAAGTGTTGCTCATTAGATGCTTTGGCTCTTGTTTATGGCTGTTGGGCTTCATCTTTTTCAAGAGTGCCAACAACTCTGGAGGACAAAGAACAATTTGACTCACCTCTCTGTGATTCAAGATCACTATCGAGTTGGGTGGCGGCCTTTTCTCAAAGAAAAGCTCAGGTTGTGCCAGCCTCTTCCCCCCAGTGGCAGGCCTGAATGGAGATGTGAATGGCGGTGCAGAGGAGACACTGAAAAGGAGAAGAAAGGTTAATTGGTTTTGTTGACCATCTGTCTGCAGAGGAAGAGGCGGAAGTCGGCACACCTCAGGTTGAATAGTAAAGAGGATTTACAGAACTGATTGGCAGTGACCAGTGTGGTCACCTGTCCTATTAATAGAGCAAGTTCATCTCTAAGATGAATTCATTATCCCTTTTATTGCCTTAGTCCTTTCTTTGTCTGCTTTTTTTTGTGCCGTCTGCATTTTCCAACCATCTATTTCTTTGGCTCTTTGTGTATCTCACACAGGTTGACTGGCTGACAAAGTATCTTTCCGTCTTCTCTCCCGCCATTTCTCACTCTCTGTGCCCTACGCTCTCAACAAGGTGAATGAGCCACAGATATCCAGCTGAGAGAAAAGACGAAGTAGCTGAGCGATGCATTCAGCCAGTCTAAAGGCATAGCCGGCCTGATTCCCCCAGGGGGTCGGCTGTACCCGTGAAAACCTGGGAATCTTTTTGTCTGCACTGCTGGGCCCAAAATAAGAGCACCCACTCAGAAAAAGAGACATAGAGATGCAGAGAGAAATACAGAGACAGCCATCATCTACTCTAACGGCCTATGACTCGTTTAGGTGCGAGCTGGGACATAAACAAGTCACTTCTCTTTGATAAACTCTGGTTATTTCTGTCAAGCAAGTTGATATAACATACCTTAGGCAGAAGACTAAACGTCATAAATAGAAAGTGAATTACAGAGCTGCAGCTTTTAGCTATTGAATGATGGTTGGAAATGAAAACCTGTTTGTTGCAAATCCAATAACACTGGATTACCTGCTTATAGCTGCTCACGATGACCTTGATGGTTTCACGTTTTAAGGCTGAGCTTGCTGTGCACCTGAGAGAGTGAAGCTAGTGACTTCACTTTCTGCTGAATCTTTTAATCCTTTGAGGACAAAAGATGCCTCAGCGCGTCCAAACAATGTTGGACAAAACTTATACTCAAAAAGCAATATTACAAAATTTCATTGTAGACATTTATTTACTACTTTAATCGGTTATATAACCGGGTGATGTAGGTCTTAGGTTAAATAACTTAAGACTTAGGTAAATTTGTTTCAAGCACCGAAACAATTCGTACAACACATCATAAGTTAAGGTTTGTTTTTAAAAGAGATTTTAGGAATTTCAATAAGTGTACACCGTTGTTTCAGCTTCAGTGCCAAATTTTTCTCTTTACACATTGCTCTAGAAAAGATGTAGGCATCGCTACACGGAAAACTGAGTTTTTTCCTGAGAATTTTGATTTGAAAAACATTGGGATCAGTCACATCCAAATTTCCTAAATGGGTCAATTCAAGAAGATATGTGAAAATGCCCTTAGACCTCAGAGGGTTGATGCTGTTAGATTAGATTAGATTCAACTTGTGTCATTACACATGTACAGGTACAAGGCAACGAAATGCAGTTTGGGTCTAACCAGAAGTGCAATAGCAGTAAGTGCAGGATATATACAATGGTTCCATAAGTGCAAGACATGGATATGTAATGAATAAATATAGAAAGAATACTATTATAAACAGAGTTTTACAGATGGGTTTGTCCTATGAATACAAAATATAGATAACAAGTATTGTGAGCAAGATTTGCAGCTAGGAATTTGGTGGATATTACTATAATTCCAAATGTTTACAGATATGTGCAAATAGCATAATATACTAATGGTTTACAGATTTTACAGGTGAGTATGTACTATAAATATATATATACAGGCGGCAAATATTATTATTGACAGAATTTTTACAGATAGCTATAATAAGTTAGGCTAAAATGAGCAGTATAACAATGATTTAAAGGTGGTACAAATAAAGTAAAGTTTGGGCAGAAACTATCCGAATTAAAGTGCAGTGGAAAGTAATTGCATATTACAGTTAAAGTACGGTAGTGCAGATGTAAATGTAAACAATTGGTACTGTAAATAAACAGTCAGCAGTGCAAATTGAAATGTAAGTAGTGCAAAAAGATGCCGATGTAAAATATTGCAGATGACAAAATGGAGGCAGGTGTGAGGAGGGAGAGGAGAGTCTATCAGTATATGAGGGGAGTGGGATCAATGAGGAACGGAGTTCAATAAAGAGACAGCTCTGGGGAAAAAACTGTTCTTTAGTCTGCTGGTCCTGGTCCGGAGGACCCTGAAACGCCTGCCGGAGGGCAGGAGAGAAAACAGTCTGTGGGCTGGGTGAGAGAGTGTCGGTGTTCCCCGTCACATTGATGTTGTATGGAGTAACATGTTTGAGGGTGGTGTGCAGTGGTGGAATGTAACTTAGTACATTTACTCTAAGTACTGTACTTAAGTAGAAATTTGAGGTACTCATTCTTAATTTAAGTCTTTTCTTTTCATGCCATTTTCTACTTCAACTTCACTACATTTCAGAAAGAAATATTGTACTGTACATTTTACTCCATTACAATAATCAAGCAGCTTTAGTTGCTAGTTACTTTACAGTTTACGATTTTCTGCACTCAAAACACACGTAGCTTATAAAATACTTTATTATAAATTTAACTTCCCAACAATGTATAGGCATAAGTACAGCTGAAATGATTAGCCGATTAAACACTCAAAAATGCCAGACTCAAAATGCCTTCTTCACAGAAGTGGAAGAAAAACACTGAAGGGAAAACAGTTTATAAAACACCACAGGAATCAACACAGCTAAATTAGCACCTACTGTAAAAGCATAATTTAGAGAATTTGTGTTTTAACAAAGGGGAGCCAGGCCTCAAGACAATAATGCTCAGTTGTCAATGCTTCGCAATAAAGGTGACATCTGACTCATGCTGCAAACCCCAAACGTATGCCCAAACCTTTTAAACTCAGTCCTTGTGTGTTCTGTTTTAAAAAAGAAAGAGTTTTAATGATTAAAAAAAGATACACCTTATCTGAGCTGATAAACTTACACCAGATTCAATTTTTTGCCAAGTTCATTTATTAGATTAAAAATACCCAATTCATGCTCTCTTCATAACCCAATTTATGTTGTCACAAAATTGTGTTAGTAATTAAAGTTGCAATATTCCATATTTCTTGTTTACAATGGGTCAAAGGACAGTGTGTAATGTGAAAGCGGTCGCTCTTTGTGACAAACCCACAGAGAATAATCCCCTAACGTAGCAGTTTCCCCTCAGCTCTGCAGAGAGTTTTTAGGTCCCTCTTTGGATTTTGGACTATTGGCTCTCACCACTATTATCAACCTCATTTCCTGGAGCTGTTTTCAGTGATAAAAAAATAAAAACTGCACGCTATTTTCCCAGCACTTAATGGCAGACAGACAATGTTAGTGACTACTTTTTGAATTATCATTTAGCAGTTAAAGAGCCAAATATGGTGTGCCTGCTAGATTGGTAATTAGGCAACTGTTGGCTTACATATTCACCAAAAGTGTTTTAAAGTTATTACTGCTTCAGGAAAATTATTTTCATAAACTGAGAGAAAGTGTTTTAGAGGAAGATTGGACACCTTAAATAATTCTTCTTGCATCACTTTTTATGTATTCTCTTGTCCAGCGGTATACGGTAAAAATACAGTGTCTAAACTGTAATTTGTTATCTAACATCACTTTCAGAAGGAATTCAATTATTCGATGTGAGTCTGTACGCCTCTGCTGCAGCAACCCTCTTAGTGAAAAGGTCAAACACAATTTACATTTGTACATGTCAATATTAAATGATTAACCTGCTGGTAGGGAGTCTTTGATTTAAAGTGTTTGCCAGATTTCACAGTATTTGTCACTCTTGCCATTTTAAATAATATATTCACATAAATACTGCAGAATACAAATATGTTGTTTTTGCAGAATAGATGTAAAAATAGATTTTATAAGTCTTATATTACTTTGAAACCTTGAAGATTTTGGAGGCTGCATTTACTTTGTAGTAACAAATCCTGTTATCAGGTATTTTGTTGTGGAGGAGCCAATAAATGCTCCTGGATAAACACTTTATCTGTATCGTTTGTTGAGAACACTAATCAATAATGTATTACACATTTCAGATGTAAGAAAACACCAAAGGGAAGATTCTGCAGTTGTAAACTGTCAAGGGTGACATACACTTGTAAAATAGCCTATTTTCTGAATTACAGAATTCTGTTGGACAAACGCTCAGCAAACACTGCACAACTTTATTTTCTGCAAATATCTGGCCTTGTTTTGCTCTCTCCCAGAGTGGGAACGCAATAAGCAGGTACATTTTGACATAATTAACGTGGGTTAAACAGTAATGTGTTATTGTCAATCTGTAAAAACTTCGGGATGTGTTAATTTGTCTCTGAGCATTATGTACAGTAAGAGGACTTGTTAAAATATTTAGAAAATGAAATTTTAAATTCACAGCAGAATAATCTAACCCATGCATCTGGTTACTGAAGTGAGCTGTTTCTAGCTAAAGTAGTTTATTGAGTTATATAGATAAATATGATAGCGAAATGTACATTCTACATTTTTTGCATTATTTCAGTCTGCAAACGTACAAAGAATGCTACTAAAAAAACTAAATACTTTGCTATTTCCCTGTGATGGAGCGCATGGCTGCCGTTATGGTAGCCATACGCTACCTATTTTAGCCTTAAAGTCTGACCTGGAATGTTGCCTGTATGTTTATTTAGTTTGTTCATATGTTAATGTTAATGATCACCAGGTTTAAACTAACTGTGAGCCTAATTATTCCTCAAAATGCTAATGTGAATCATATGAATGTCCAGTGTGATTGATTCATTCCTTTTGGCTGTATAGAGCTGCCTAGTCACCTGAGCCACCCCTGCCTTGTGATATTGGAATGTTCCAATTTGAGGGGCGGGCTTCAGGCCTATATTGACAGGCAGTGGCATTTGCTCGAGGCAGAGAGCATGAGGAACACCAGAGGGAGTAGGGCGGAAGTCCGTTGGATGCCTTCTGCAATGACTTGCTTTAAGGTCAGAAGCAAACAGTGGTTTTGTTTTACATGATCGTCTTAACTCTCCTGTCAGTTTATTTATTTTATGAAAGAAATTATGTAGTTTCTGTCCGTGATTTAGTTTATTTTTGTAACACTATTTTGGCGTATTGGCCTTATTTGGGGTGAACGATAAATACCCTCGGAGTCACCTTGTGTGTTTTCACCTGCTCACAACTACTTGCTACATCTACCTGCAACATTCCCCACTATTGCGATGACTGATGACAGCCCCGCTCTCTCAGGTGTTGTGAACAGTGACTCACTGACATCGAGGAAGTTGTTATAAGGATAAACAGTAACGAAGTAGGAAATATGAATAGCCTACTCTTCACCAGGTCATTGTAATGCTCTTGTCCTTTAAAGAGCATTTTAGCACTTGGTTATCAGCAAAAGACACATGAGTAAAATGACTTAAAGAAAGGAACAGCAGTAGCCATAAAGAGTGGAGGAAGGGAACAGTTAGGCGTAGCTGTAACAATTAAAAACTCTGCTGTAACTGGCCATTTGCTAAGCTCTGTCCCCTTAGTTACTGTTGCTACGCATGCCAAGTTTTCTAATCTAACATTCAAATACTTTACAATGACAACAGTGGCAGGTTTACCGCATGAAAAATTGACTGGACTCATTTTTATTTTTTTTAAGTCTTAAGATAATACAATCATTTCATTTAACTGAGTATTTAATAGTGGAAGATGATGCCACTGAAATGTCACAGCAGGTCCGCTATTATTCAGGTTGGACCTCTAATTACAATTATTGTACCTCACACAGAATGCAATCAAGTGATCTACTTAAGAGTCATTTAGAAATAATAGACATGAAAAGTGTTCTGAGAGATAAAAAATTAAGATGAGAACGACAGAGACAGAAAGAAAAATTCCACAGAAGAGGCTTCAGTGATATCAGTCTCTGGTATCTCCCTGTGGATCTCAGAAATCCCTGTGAATAATCAGGTCCAAATCTCAGTTTGACCAGTCCTTTGGTTTATGACAAAATCCTTGCAAAACTAATCACATTCTCATCAGCCTCAGGCTGCTGTACTTCTTTTAAATTAAGAACACAGCAAACATTACACCTTCTTAGTATCAGCATGTTTTCATTGTTACTGTAAGCATGGTAGGACTACTGCTGTTTAGCTCAGAGCCTGTACAATGTATAATCGGTGTGGGGATAGCGCAGTGGACATGACACATGCAGGGTGGGACATTTTTGGTAAACTTTTTTGCCTGGTTTTGATGCCTTCAGTGATAATCTATGTAAATAGACATGAAAATAAAGGAAACGCATTGAATGAGAAGGTGTGTCCAAACGTTTAGCCTGTGTGTGTGTGTGTGTGTGTGTGTGTGTGTGTGTGTGTGTGTGTGTGTGTGTGTGTGTGTGTGTGTGTGTGTGTGTGTGTGTGTGTGTGTGTGTGTGTGTGTGTGTGTGTGTGTGTGTGTGTGTGTGTGTGTGTGTGTGTGTGTGTGTGTGTTGGGAACCAGAGGGTCGCTGGTTCAAGTCCCCATACAGATCAAAGTATAGTGGTGGGCTGGAGAGACCTTGGTGGCACCTCTCATCGCCAAGGTGCTCTTGAGCAAGGCCCTTATCCATCATTATCACTCCTAGCGACCTTAAATAATAGCACTGACTCTCAATATGTTAGCTATTGTTTCTTAGCTATTCTTAATACTTGCCAAAGTTGGCTTTTGAAGTAGGAGAAACTATGAATGCAAATTTCTAACATAACATATATGACATATTTCTATTAAAGAGATATGGGGAGAATCATTTGGCAATAACAGACTGGAAAGCTGTCAAACTTGAAACACTCACACCCTCCACCCACACGCATACTTTTTCCTCATGATCACTGACAGAAATATCTTCTTATATCTGACTATTTTTTTGCGATCAGATAAAAAGGAAATCTTGGCAGCACCTATGATTAAATTTTAATAATCCCAACTAAATATCGGATAGTGCCGTGAGCATTTGATTTTAATGCCATGTCCTACACTGGCCACTGACTCTGGGGATTTATACATGGAAATATAAATAATAGTACGCTGCCATTAAGCCAGATGTATGATTTAGATAAATGTACCTATTAAACAGTAGTTTAATGAAATGTCTTTTTCTGTTCCCCAAAAGGTTCAGCAATAAAGTAAAATTAAGATCCATTACTTTTTGTTTATTACAATAAATTATTCATTCAATTTCTCCCTCTTTCTTCTTCTTCTAGGATCAAATGAGCTTTCAGTGGATCATTTAGACACTGAGAAGTCTGTGTTGAGTCTGGGTCAGATACACCCTTGGGACCAGAGTGTTTGTGTTTTTCATTAAGATTGTTGTTGACTTGTTTACATCCGGCTTTCCAGTAATGAGTAATTAGCGTCGCTGCAGCTGTCAATAGCTCTGTTGAGCAAATTTCCTCCTACTGTCAATATAACGGTTTTCTTATTTCCGTCAGATGTGTTTTTGTTTGTCCTCATGCGTTTAATATGTATTCGTTTTCATTTAAAACTTTGCCAAAAAAAGTGACTCAAGAATAACAATAATACTGTTACGGGACAGCATGAAGAAGGACCCAGACGCAGAGTAGCAGGCAAAAGGTACAGATGTTTAATAAGTGCCACAGTTCAACAAAACACAGGAGCAACGGAAGGAGTCCAAAAAACAATCCAAACGAGGGCTCGGGGAACAGGCAAAATCCAAATGGAAAAACAGGTCACAAGGAAAAACTCACAGGGGGTGGCTGGAGCTCCGACAGGTAGGCCAGGGACGACAGGGAAACAAGTAGGCTGGAAGACACACAGGGCAACGGCATACAAGCAAACAAATTGGAATGATCCAACAAGAGGCAAAGGAAACACCGCTAAAATACAGGAGGTATTGAGGTAACAGGGAACAGGTGAGACATCAGGTGAACAACATTAGGGCGGGGCAGGACAATCAGACAAACAAAGTGAAGCCAGACAAGACAAGACAAGACCAGACAGGAAGCTGACTACCAAATAAAACAGGAAACAGAACATACAGACACTTACCGGGAACAGGAGACAGATCAGACACACGGGACCGGGGAAAACACTGGGACATTCACAGTGAGGCAAAAACAGGAAAACAAACCCAACAAAAACCCCAAACCACAACAAGTACTTCTATACACAGGTTGATGCAAAGGCAACCCCTGTTGACCCTATGTGTGTGTGTGTGTGTGTATTTTTGACCATACAAACATTTGATTTTGAAAAAGTGAACTGAACTATATATTGATTAATTGAAGCTGAAGTAATTGTTAGCTTACCCAGGCACAATTACTGTGTAAACAGCTGTTACTGACCAGTTTGTTATTAAAGTGATTGGTTTTATAATCCTTATCCCTAAGAGTTTTTTGCTGTGGTATATAAACATCATGCTTTTCTGCCTTTGCAAGCAAGACAGGATGGCAAAAGGTCGCTTGTTGGTAAATCTAAACACAATTCATCTAAAGCATGTGAAGAAACAGTATCAGGTTTGCTGCACATGCTCTAGCTCTCGCCTATCGAAACCACATTAAATGCATGACCTGCTGAAAGCATTTATCTACACAAGCACCAACTAGCAGTAACCCAAAGCAATCACATAAAAACACATAAAACGAAACATGAAACAGGTCAATAATTTCATTAGGTACCTTGATGCCATGGGCTCCTCGTACAGACGTGGATTAAGACTAATCCTTGACCAGAGCATCACTTTAAACAGAGATCTCCTCTCAAAAGGAGCTCAATCCACATGTGACGTCATGCTTTACATCACATTTACAAAGCTTACACATATTTTTTCCAATTATTCTCTCCCTGTGGCAGGTCAGGTCCACGTTACATGACTGGTAAGGCAAACACTGGACACAGACATATGGTCTTCATTTTGTGGTCTGCACAAACCACGCAGTACACACACTAAACTAACACACAAAGTCATACTAAAAGTGAGTGAATGTCTCCTTTTGGTAATCCAAAGTGATGCATGAAAAAATACCATGTGTTTCTTTGGTCATAAGGAGCCATAAAGTTGGACATTTGCTGTGTGAGAGTGCATATACTGTATGAGAGTGCACACTCTGTGGTTTGCAAGAAGAAAAGAAGCAAGAAGAGTGGGTCCTGATTAAAAAATGGATTTTAATTACCACACCATGTTAGTGTTTGAAGGAATCACTTTCATTTTGTTGTACTGTAATTGATGTATGTCCATTTTGTGGGGAGATTTAGTTTGGTGATGTTGGGTGAAGTGTAATACATAAACATACAAAATGATATTCATAAACTGAACATGCTGATTGTAACTTTATTTAGCTTAGTTTTTATGTGATGTTTTATGTTTTGCTTAAAGTGACTATGTGTAACGTTTAAATGTTTCTTTAAACATTAAACAAAGAACTAAAATACTTATTGGATAAGTGGAGCTTTTGGTCTTTCAAAAACATCCCTGAATTGGCCCTCATGTATGTTTAATGTCTATTTTATTCATAAAATAACTTTACAATTGTACGCCAGTAGCCTAGGTTAAATTATGTCCCCCTTGCATGCCACATCCTACAGAGATTTTTTTTTCTTCTTTTTAGTCTGTGTTTCTGTTGTTCTACTATTTTCTTTTACCTTGTTCCCCTGTACTTGTGGAAAGTGTCCTTGGGTTTCATGAAATATGCTATATCAATCTAAGTTATAACTACTCTCGTTGCTACAACAAACTCTTAATGTTTTAGCTCCTGACACAGTGACACCCAGTTTAGCCCACGATACATCCAAAGTAGGCTAAGTTACCGTGTGCAACACTTGAAATTCAGCAATGCATCTGTAACGCATTCAAATATTGAAAATGAGTGATTTTCTGGTTGAGCAAAATATTAATCACAAAGCAGCATAAAAACAACATCATGACAATAACTAAAAAACAGTCAATATAAACAGATGAAGACTGCAGTTGTAAACAGCTTATAGAGTTGATAATCTCTACGTAAGATCTTAACCATCTCCCCAGCACTGTGAAGCTATTCTTCATCATGCAAGGGTTTTCCTGGAGAAAACGACATAAAAGAAAATTAGCACTTTGCTCCTCAAGAGCTCAGTGGTTAACTACCTCTTTCAGAAACATAAGACTGAGGGGAAGTTGAGCGCTTGATGTCGGACTAACATGGAAGCAGAGGAACGTATTCCATCTGATGAAAGGGAATGCTTTAATAACTAATGGTGATAACTTTCTGTAATTTACCCCTTAAGGCAGCCCTTCATAAGAGGATAATCTCCAATGAATTGTAATGGCTAACTTTTCTGGAATGATATGTGGATTGGCAGAACTCAATTTGAGGGGAAATTTAGTTAGTGTGCCTGTTTGTTTGACGGAAAGAGAGAAAGCGGGACATTTTTGGAGCTTGTGGCTGCCTGAATAAGAGCATCAGCTATGTAACTCACATGTCAGTACAATTGTCATGCATCTAGGGATTTATTTTACCCAAACAAATCACAAAATTAACTTTGTGAACATGAGCATGTTTGCTGCATCCTTGAGCCAGTGTGAAGCTCCAACATTTTAAACTTTCCAAACTGCATTGCAGATACAATCTCTATAAGATGAAAAGAAATGTGAAATGCTACAGAGAGAGTTTAGCTTTGGCCACTACAGCTCAGCAAGGTACTGACACTACCAAATATTCCATCTCCACCGCCATGTGTTTGATTATATCAAGAACTAATTTTTGTTCACCATTTTTATGCTCTGTAAGTATACTTAAAAAAAATTGATTTATACATTTTCTTCCTTTTTTTGTTTTTACAAGTAGCCTAACACAAACCGAAGTTAAAAAAAAACCTGAAGCTGAAGAAGGCGCTGTGATTATCACAGAACGCTGCGCGGCCAGTTGAGGAGTTTTATTCAATCCGAGCACGGATATTGACTCATATTACTCGTATAATACTTGTACTCGGCAAAAGTGCTTTATCCGTACCGGATACTCGTTTCAGCCGGATACTCGGATCACCCCTAATAACCATATCAGGTGGTTTTCTATTGCAATCTTATTTTTGGTAGTATTGCAGCCATATGAGACTATCCTCCCCCGAAAAACAACCTCAAAGTCGATTGTTGAAGCAGCAATTATGCCACATTTATGTTTATAGTGAGCCAGTTTGTGATTGGTCCCCGCAAAATTGTAACGGAAGTAGGATAGATAAGGCAGATCGGGTTGAGTTTACCCAGTCTAGTGATGAAGTATAAGAGCGCCAAAACTCCACGTAAGTACGCAGATTATGGTGATGGATGAGTCAAATAAAACAGAGGACTTTCACCCAGGAGACCAAGATTTGTGTCCCAAAAATAAAAGTAAACAAAGTTTATTATTAGTAAAGTAACAAATGCACTGATTTGAATCCAAACAAAACCTTTTTTTTTTTTTTTTTTTAAACTTAGCCATGTATTTTTGTTGCCTTAACCTCATCAAAATTCGACCATTTTACAACGTCAATAAACTGATTAAAAACGGCGACGGCTACGTTCCCTGGATCAGACATGAGGATGGAAAGTGCCTCAGTGGGTCATATTTCCTGCCACCACTAGGGGTGCTAATTTATTGAAAGCTTTGGGTGATATTTGATGGTAGGAATTAACTACCTACATGTTAACGTACTGTATAGTTTGGAGGACTTGTTGAGCCATACATGAAGATTTGAGACTTTAAGTTCTTCGTTAAGTTTATTGATATTGGTTGAAATCCACACTGAGCCTGAGCACTTCTTCTCCACAGTTAATGTTGGATCTTTTGAGCCACAATGACAAAAACTTGTTTGCAGCTATTAGAATCAATTAAATCACGATTATTCGATTTTTTTTTCTTTCAAGCTTGTCTCAATATCCTAATTGTCTAGTAAAATTGATACCTACCTTAAGAAATGCCAGATAAGGATTTATGAACCTGCAGATGCAAATGTCAACACGATCCCTCCTTGTTACCACTTCACTCCGAGTTGAAAACGAGGTGAGAGGTCTCATCGGCTTGTCAAAAAGATGGCAAATAGGACAAAAAAATAGAACAACTGTAGATTAGTCACCTCATTTAAGCAAGACAGAGAAAAAAATATTACTTCTCATAATTCCATCTTCGCCAAACAACATGTTTTTTTAAATCATAATAATGTGTTGGTTATGTGCAATTACTTAGCTGGCATTCACTAAGGCAGTGAAGCAATTAACAAGCTTTCTGTTAATCCAAGATTAATTCCCAGGAATATAGTGTAAGGAGGGGGATTTGATCTTGGAAAGATGTAAAATACTCACTTGAAATAAATCACCAAGTAAATAAAACTCGCGAGAGGAGGCTGTGCAGCTCCATCTCTTTGCGGCTGTTGCAGGATGCTCACTGTTGCATTTGCTGGGCATACACCTTGAAGGGCTTCTTTTACATTTCATTTAGTAGAAAGAAAAAAAAACTTGACAGATTTTGACAGATAAATTCATGGATTAAGAATCCAAAAGAGTGTTCTGGTTCCGATAGAAGTGAGAGGAGAGTAAGGAAAATATGTGGAAAGGACGAGAACGAAGAGCAAGACAGAGAGAGATTAAATAGACCGCAAAGTGTGCTCTCTATGACACCATTTGGTGATTTATCCTGCTACCTCCACTCTCCCAACCAAACACATCACACTTACAGCCGCCTCTTGTGCGAGAGCATCATCACATAATTTATTTTAAATCAAGAGGAAGAGCCTGCTGCCTGGCGGGGGCCAGGATCAATCATGGGAATCATTCACAGAACACTGAGATAATGCGTCCAAAATCACGATGGGGCAGACCCCCGCAAGCCTGGGACAGTGAAGGGTGTTTTCTCTGTCACGCTCCTTAATTGGTTTATGTGTGATTTACTGGTGTGGATATTTATTGCATTCCCAGTCACAATATATTTCTATATATAAGCAAAATTAAAGTGTTACGGTATATGAAACATTTCTGTCATCATGTACAGGAGTGATGTTACAGCATGTAATAAAAACAGAGAGTACAAGTCAGAGTGTAGCACATGTACTGCGAGTGCTGCTAGTGTTGTGGTAACAGCTAATTACAGTCATCCACCATACAAACACTTGGCCACTGGCCACGGTCAAAATAAAGCTAAAGGAGCATCAAAATAATACATTTACCAAGACTGAAGTTTATATAACAGACTGAATATCTTGTTTGGCAGACCCAAGGAGACCTATAAAGGGCTGATGAGCAATGCAACAACTGCAGGCTGGGGTCCATGCCAAAGAAAGAGGAGTTTTACTAACAAAAATGTTAATGAAACTGAGGGGGGGAAACAAACAACTTAACTTCAAGCTGAAGTAAAATAAACAAATTAAAAGTCTCTCAGTTAGCTGTCCTCCTACCAGAGACCAGGTATTGCCATTTTAACTTTTTTAGTTTCAGCTCAACTGGAACCTACCATCTGCTCAAACAAGTAAGGTAAACAGGTGTAAACATAAAAAAAAAAACTATACTGTACTAATTTACAAATATAACCTTTTTCTAGGATACCAAGATATTGCTGACTTATAGATATTGCTGACTTTTCTACACAAGAACACAAAGATGCTCTCTAACTTTAATAAATTTCACCTAAGCTGTGTTTGAAACCCTCATTCATTTACTCACTATTTCCAATATAGTTTTTATTAAACAGTGAACTAAATAGGGAATGACCCAACAAGATTTTGGACACTACACTGAAAACACATTGTGTTGCGTCAGCAGATGCGCCGGTTATGTGTGTGACGGAGGCGGGTGCGCCCAGCATCATGTTAACAAACCAAAACAAAAAGACTACTTCGCAAAAGTGGTGCATGCACGACTCATGTCTGTACTTAACTCACATCGGGTAGTGACAACATCCATAATGTACACTCAAATTAGCTGTGCATTGTGGGTATTTTATAGTGGAATAGTGAATAAAATTAACCAAGGAGAATTCAAACACAACTACAAAATGGCAAACACACTAATGCACGGTTTCCATGATATAGCGTTTTTCTCCTGCATGGTACCTACTCGACTCGCCTCTACTCGCCTTTTTTGGTTTTCCAATACGAAAAAAAGTCCCTGGTACCTGCTAACAGGTACTATTTTTAGTACTACCTCAGTCGAGGATCCAAGCGAGCTGAGGCGAAACCAAAAGGTGACGTGAAACGCTGCAGACTACCGATTGGTCGGAGAGACTCGTCACTATTCACTGTGTCATCATTGCTAGCGACAGACAGGGGGTGTCCTGAACAAAACCGCCGTGTTTCAAAAGTTTAGCCAGCATTTAGTTTTTTTTGCTGCCTATGCTTCTTTTAATTGGTCTTCTGGCTGTGGCAACAACCACATGACGAGAATCAAAATCCACTGATGGAAAAAACGCCTACAGGGAACCGTTTTGAACAAAGCTCTTGTCTTTAACAACTCGTGTGTTCTGTCAGTGGCTTAATGACTCTAATGATGCACACCTGTTCAACGGATGAGAAGATGATCTGCACTAACATCATAGCAATAAAAACACCACCATACATCACTTCACGTAAGGTTAACTCTGAACTGTGTAACTTAAACAAGTTGGTGGGCACTTATTTGAGACTGCACCTGATGTTGATTTGCTAATACAATAGTTAAATAGTGTGGTAGGATGCACGTTTTATCCTCTGTTTGAAATAAAATGATTGGATGAGGGTTTCTTGGCTTTCATGGATCATTCTTGCCACCATTGGTAACTCTTCTGTGTTTATTTGAAACTGAAACAAAGGTATTTTCTGTTTATGTGGGGCAATAATAATACAAGTTTCCAACTACAAACACTTTTGTAGCACACGTCATTATTGTAAATCTGGCATGCAAAACTTTGTGATAAGTTTTACCCAGAACCTTTTTCCATGATAAGTTATAAATGGTGACCTTTGAAAAGAGCATTCCGCCTCAACACAATACTCGAATAAAACAGTTGGGAAAGAAAGAAAGAAACTTTCCACAATGGCCAGTTGTGACATGAGGTGATTTTGTCCTTTAAATGGGTCAAAAACCAACTTTAGGTTCTTAGATCACTAAACTACACTGAAAAAGATCCCTGTGAAGCATCCAGGTGTATAATTTCATCTGTCCTTGTTCTGTCAGTGGTCCCAGCTGACAGTGCGGCTGGTCAGCATGTCCTGTCCCAATTACTCGGCTAGCAGGAAAGACCACAGGCCCAGATGCCCTGGGAGTCTCCAAACGTTGGAGAAAATGTCTCTGGCCGCTATTCACACAAACACACACATACACACACGCAAACACTCAACAATCTAAGTGGAGAGGAGTGGACTCAACCAAGTTGAAAGTGCACAAATATGCATCTGCACATGTGTACACACACCCATACCCAGAACACAGATCCACACAGGTAGTGAGGCCCATATGTAGTGGGACTGTGTACCCTTCCAGGTCATTAGCCCCTGACTGTCAGGGCGAGCTGAGGAAGCAGAGGTGACATGACGTCTCCAGCTCTGCCAGATGTGCTGCTGACACTGAAGTCCGACAGAGACACTTTTCAAACCAAAAGTTTGTACTGAAGGCATCTCAGGCACTGTAATGAAATCACCTCTTTCTTTGATGTAAATGGGCTCTAAAGATGTAGCTTTTAGTAGAAAGGGGTTGCGCTTCATGGAAGACAGTCATGAAAGGTATCTTTGGCAAATGCAAAGACAAGTGCGGATATAATGGTGCCTGTGGAAGAAAGGTCTTTGTCACTCCTCCATTAACATTAAATGTACAGAAAATGATTGATGCACTAAACTGATGAACTGAGTTTAGCTTATTTACATCTGTGTCACTGTTGTTTGTCCCGTCTTCATATGTTTTCTCTCCAGAATATTCAGTGCTCTGCAAGCATAGACGTTAACAGTGTGTCAGTGTTTATGGACGTTTACACCCTTCCAAGCTTTTGATAGTTTTCAACAGCTGAACCTCAAAGCCATTTCAGTTCCATGAGAGGACAAACATCCAATCCACACTTGTCATCCCTAAACAATTGCTACTGAAAAATACTGTTAATGAAAAATCAACACCTACAGTTTCACACTGGATAATTTGTCACATTGTGTGGATGTGGTCGCATATTGAAATTCAGTCATAATATTAAATTGAGGTTGTAAGGACTCTAGTAATTCATTTACACAGCATTCTTTCCCATGTTTATTTCTTTCCATGGATAAACAAATGTGCTACTGCTGGCTAAGTCTCTTTTAAAAACAGATCTGTCATCTGAAAGTGACTGAGCAGGGTGACTAAATATTGATTTTAAAACAATGTTTTAACTTCAGGTCTTAATTTAAACAAACAACAATAGCAGTTTGTGTATTTTTGATTGTATGTGCATGCAGCACACTCTGCCCGCATTCACTACAGGTTTGCTAACATGCAAAATGTCCCTTTTATTCGATGAGAGCTTTTGTTCAAAGATGGTAAGGACTAATGCAAACAAACAAAAAGTGCAATACTCAAGGCCAAAAAATCAAGGCATGGTGTCTCAGGATGTGACCTTTATCATATTTGCACTGGAGTGTGTGAAAGCACTGACTCAGTCAGTGTGTGCACTTAACACTTACATATACACACACACATGATTGCAGCCCTCTCCTAAACATCAAAGCAAGATGAATAAATTGTATGAATTATTTACAGATCCTCTGAAACAGTCCAAATATACAGCCTCTAACCTGTTATAGTAGAGTGTATACATAAGTTTGCAAATATCAGTATATGGCACATTATTTACTGAGAACGCTCTCCCAGCTTTTGGCACATTACACCATGTGCATTGTGAATCTTTTTCTAATGTCCCGTGAAATGTATCTCAATATTCACCCCCCTCTGGTGTCTAGTATCTCAGTGAAAAGGATGAGGGCTTTGTTAGTAGCGAGGACAAGAGTGAAAATCTTCATTTTCTGTCCCAAAATTAAACTGGAGGATGATCCAATTATGAACAACACTTCAATTCAATTATATATATATATATATATATATATATATATATATATATATATATATATATATATCTATATATATATATATATATATATAGCACCAAATCACAACAACAGTTATCTCACAGCGCTTTTCATAAAAAAAGCATGTCTAGACCATACTCTCTGATGTTATTTACAGAAACCCAACAACTTCGGGGTGTCGTGGTGCCCTGGTAGATAGCAGCTTACGCAGTTTGCATTTTCAGTTGGTGACGGACGGGTTTTGTAATTAATAAAATTCACAAGAAAGTTTGTCAAACCTGCAATGTTTTTTGACGGCGAACCAATACTGCGACACATTTAGGAAAAGATAGACGTGTGTGCCCAAAAAGTTGGCATGTTCCTGGTGCAGGACAGGGTAGAAAATGCGAGGAGGCTGCGTGGGGGAAACAGAGCTACTGGTGGAGGAAATTTGGCAACGTTACACTCTGGGCTTCATGCTGCTGCCTCTGCTCTGGAGCTAGGTTGGCTGGTGTGAAGGGAAGGACAGCCAAATCGCCTAACCCAGAACAAATATGTCTAGCTAACTGCACTACACTACAAAAAGTGTCCATGTCAACCACTCATTTCAGCTTGAGTACAGACTTATAACTGAAGGAAATCAATTTTTTTTATGAACAAAATAATTCAATACTTTTGAAGTGGGTACAGTAAAATAAATGCATTAGAAATTGTCTGTTCAACTGAAATACGTTCCAATCATATATTTGATGTCCTTTTGCAACTGATAGGTGGCAAAAAAGCTTGGATCTGTTTTAAAATCAGGGTCAAAATAAACTAACTGAAGAGAAGAAGCTGTTTTCACTTTTAGTTCTGCTCCTATTTCAAGTTGCATTTACAATTTGATTTCACCTAGGGTGAGTTTTTAAATTAAGGTAGTATGTCATACTTCTTTATTGATGTGCTCTGTTAATGTGAACAGATGGGACGGTTGATTGGCAGAGTGTCACATTCGAGGAATGCCTCTAACTTTTATTATACCTTTAGTTTTGCACAAATTGAGGCACATCAGTAACTCTTGAGGGGAAGCAACACATTTGCCGAATCATGTCAAACATCTGTTTAAACTGATCAGATGCAACAACAAAAAAAGGTTCCTGTTTAGTATACTTTAACGACTCATACTGTTCATAGCTTTTTTTCTTCTTTTTTTTTGCAAAGTTGTACTTGTGATTTCACTGCACATTTTGAGGAAAATCAGCAAGTTTTTAATTACTGTTGGTAAACATCACTCAGAAGGTCACAAACTAATAAACTTTGTATTTTTAGATGCATTACATGAGCATGTTTCACAGCCAGCAAGTTTGATTTTTCTTGTGCTGTGAACCATACCAACTGTGAGATATTATCATAGGCGTGTTGATTTTCCCTCAATCCCAAGGCCACAATTAGAAACTTCTTCAAAAAAGGCGTAATGACAGAAGCATGAGATTGAGGGTGTAAAAGAGCAACACCTTCAAAATTTGTTGTGTAACACACTGCATGAAAAAACAGAAATCACATTTAACTCATGCGCGCGCGCTTACACACACACACACAAGACAGAAAGACAACATACTGTCTTTAGAGTTGTTTCTCACACACACACACACACACACACACACACACACACACACCACACACAACACCCACACACACACACACCACACACACACACACACACACACACACACACACACACACACACACACACACACTCTGTTCTGCAGAGACCCTCATAAAAAAACTGAGCAGAAATCCCCCCCCCCACACACACACACACACACAAAATCCCCAACTACATTTCCCCAGTCTCAAACACACCTGTACAGTTGTACACAAACCGTTGAGGTGTGTGTGTGTCTTTCTCCCTGGCATTTGCCGGGTCTAATTAAAGAAAGAGCTGCTCACCTGAGGGGTTGATGACACATAAGGGTGTTTAATTAATATTAGAAAGAAGCTACACGCTGTGGCAGTGATACGTGACAGGACAGGCTGCTGGAGAATAGAGGGAAGAAAGAAGAGAGGAGGATAAGTTATCGGAGGATGTTTACCTAACAGAGGAAAGAGGGGACTGAAAGATTTGTGATGCATTTGACTAAAAAGCCAGTACAATAAGGTACACAAAAAAGGGTAGTTACTGTTTTTGAAAGAATGATTAGTTACCCTTTTTCAAAAGGGTAGTTACTCTTTTTCAGAAGGGTAGTGAAGGGTATTTACCCTTTTTTAAAAGGGTAGTTACCCTTTTTTAGAAGGGTAGTTACCCAAATTCAGAAGGGTAGTTATTCTTTTTCCTTTTAAAAAAGGTAACTAATCATTTTTACTCTTTCAAAAACAGAAACTACCCTTTTTTATGTGTACCTTATTGTAAAGTGTGACCAAAAAGCCAGTGGTCAGGGTGCCTAAATAGCTCACCTGGTAGAGCGTGCGCCCAAAGGATCAGTCCTTGTCGCAGAAGCTGCAGGTTCAACTCTGACCTGTGGCCCTTTTGCTGCACGCGGGGTTCAAAGTTAACACCATCTAAAAGCCAAATGCTGGTAAAATATGCAAGTGGCTGGATTTGCTTCACTCCAGCCAAAAAAACAATGGTAATCTATTGAGTGGCTGGTAAAATTTGAACATTCACTAGTCATTTGGGTGGTGGACAAAAAAGCTCATTCTGAACCTTTCACATTGTCAGCTGTCCTGTATAATAAATGCACAAAACATAATCTTTAAAAAAAAGCCAGTCGTAGCAAGAGTAAGGTTGAGTCTACAGCCATGCTTGCAGCTCTGTAAAGCTGGACAGCTGTAATGTGACCTAAATGCTAACGTCAGCATGCTCACATTTACAATGCCAACATGCTCATGTTGACCATTAATTAGCACTAAACACAACAACTATGGAGCTGATGCAGTGTCTGGCCTGTGACCAGTACTTTCTTGGGTTTAGCGATCAGGTGATATTTCCTAAATTGCTTATTTATGAAGCTCTCCTATGGCTCGTATTAGTAGGATAGTAGGATAGTTTGATAGGAATAAATAGCCTATGTCGTCGTATAGTTTAGATGACTTGTTGCATTTAGTTAAGTTGTTAAAAAGCTCAGTAGAACTGCAGGTTTGT
The DNA here is from genome assembly GCF_008692095.1 of Etheostoma spectabile. Classification (NCBI taxonomy): domain Eukaryota; kingdom Metazoa; phylum Chordata; class Actinopteri; order Perciformes; family Percidae; genus Etheostoma; species Etheostoma spectabile. Next base: position 15,467,844 of record NC_045745.1, on the reverse strand, counting down.
GATTTTTCTGGGTTTGCAATAACAAGTGACCCCTTTCCCAATCATCATTTGGTTCATTCTAATTTGATAAAGCTGATGTTAACACTTCGCATCAGATACAACAGTGAGACCTCAAGAAACCATGTTAAATTTACAATTTGGAATTTTGATTTAAATGTCTGTACCGTTATTGTTTTCTAGCTGGGAATTCCAGCTTCACCGAATGCAACAAAAGGAAGAAATGAAAATGAGGAAATTGGAGAATAAAATGTAGGGAGAGAGCAAACAGAGAGGTAAGGGGGGAAAGGAAGCAGAGGGACTGAATTAAAGAAAAAAACAAGAAATGAAAAAGAGAGGGGATGAAACAAAAACAAAAAAAGAGAGTGCGTATAAAATTACTCATGACCAGCAGTGCAGTACAGGAAACTGTGTGGTGTGGCAAATGAATTGTTCTGCGGGAAGCATTTTCATTTGTGTGCTCACATGGCACAAAGCTACTGGAGGGGAGCTGGAGCTGCGTTTCTCTATGTGTGTGTGCTGGAGTGCTGTGCTGCTGCGCTTACATATAGCTTGTGATGAAGGAGCGGGCCTAACAATTTAAAGCCACCAACCCTCATTAATGCATTGTTGTTTCAGAGAAGCAGCATGAGCTTAAGTTCTACTTACTGAATGCTTTCTTTGTGATTACCAAATGCTGTTACGTATCATTAATACTGAATTATACAGGGTGAGTATACATTATTAAGGGCAGTAATTTCCTTCTAGACATAATTGGCACAATGAATTAGTTGTAGGCTAAATAGACCTATATAAACTAGTGCTGTCAAACAATTGAAATATTTAATTGCAATAATGTCATAGTTAACTCGCAACTAATCACACATTTTTATCTATTCTAATTGATACATATGCAACAAAACAGATGCGTGAGATACAGCTGTTATCACACATACATGTAATTCACTTGTTCTTTGCTAAAAGTTCAAATCATTTTACCGTTATTGTGCAACGTTGCCCCTATTTTCATCTGTTGCTGAGTAACATATAGTACATTAACATCCCATGGTCTCTTGAATGTAGGATACCTGTAGTAAGCTCGTTCGTAGTAACAAGCGGTAAAAACAGACGTTGAAGAAGAGCTCCGTGCTACGGAGGGCAGATGCTAGTTGTTTAAGCCGCTACAGACCTCCGTCACAGCTCAGTCGTATCAGCGGCATTTAGTAGATGTGTTGCGCCACAAAAGAGTTCCTCAACACCGCCTCTGGTGCCCCGCATGGAGCTCCTTCAGGTACTGTAGGTGACTCTCAGTCGGGGACAGAGCACCGCTAGCCGCCGGTCATTTCGGCGGAGATTACACTTGTAAGTGAATACGTAATGAAGTGTGAACTAGTGTGCGGCAGGCCTGTTGTTTTGTTTCCGGTGTAGCTATATCCGGTGTGATGTCGTAGTTTACCTAACGTTAGCAGTTGTTGCAACAGCATGTGAAAAAAAACTACAAAGTTTGGTAGGCAAAAAAAAAACGTTAGTGGGAACGTTAAAATGGGTTAAGAGCTAATTTTGGTTTCATTGACATTGTTCATACTGCTCAGAGAAATGTATTAAACAAACAAACTTCCGTTGATTCTCTCCTACGCTGTAAACACCGCCTCACACTATTAATCTTGTACAATACACAGAACAACAATAGCACTGATACTTTACTAGCATTAGCCTGCATATGATCATGAACCTGATGTTAGCAATGAAACGGTACCAAAATAAAGTAAAACTATTATTACACTGGAAGGAACTCTCACGGACAAAGTTCACCACTAGATGGAAGAAATCCTTACGCAATGTAGCAAATAGACATTTTATTTTAACAAATAGACAGCTTTGCAAATAATTAAAAATGTAGGCAAATGTCAGCAGTGTGGACCGAGGCTGTGTGCCCAGAGACTGGGAGAGAGGAGAGATGCAAATAAAGGCACGGCTTTACAGAAGAAATGTGTTATGCAAACTAAATCAATATAAAGGTAATGTCTCATCCTATACTGTATATTGTTTACATATGTCAATATACCTTAAAAAGTTGACGTACAGCCCTGCCCTGTCCTGAATCGAGAGCTACATCCCATATTCCTTTTTGTGTAAAAATATGTAATACATGTTCTGTGCTCCTGTTGATGGGTGTTTTGTGCGTTATTCTTTCCACTTGTCGTGGCTCTTAAGCACAGAGCAGTTAATTAAGTTTTCCAAAAACAATCTTAGATTGCCGTAGATAGGTCAGATGGGAATATACAAACAGTGTTTTACACAGCAGTGTGTTGTTTCTGCTTAGCCTTGTCTCTGCCAGCCCCCAGGCCTTTAACTCTGATCACGCCAGAATACAACGCTACTGATTAAATGCTTAAAGGATCCTGGATCCGTTTTGATTTCCAATGGCTCTGCCTTTTCTCCGGGTCTTGCCAGATGAAAAGTAAACAGATACAGATAAAGTTGTCTACAGTTCAAGAAATACTCTTCATTCCTTCAAGCATTCACACCATTTTGCTGGAACAAAGCTTCATGGGATAGTAAAGACAAGAAATAATGTTTAAAGGTCCAATATGTAATATATTTACTGTAATAAATCCAAAAATGACCCCAGTGCTTCATCAGGTATTAAGGAAACATGTAAAGTTAAAATACTATCTTTTCTGACAACAATGCTAATGCCAGGATTTTCACCTTTTGTAATTTCCGTTCTGTGACCAAATTTCTGTTTGAATTTTGGCCTGTGTGTTGTTATCAACTGCTCAGTTTTCCCAGCCAGGCCGGTTTGCCAGATTTACCGGTAAAAACGTAAAGCCAGCGCGCTACAGCTGTAACGTTAGTACTGCCATGACAGCAGCAAACAAACGAACGGGATCACAGAGAAAGATTCTACCCATCCTAAAAAAACGGCATGTTTCTTACAGTATCATGACCAGAGACGTAACAAACCCAAGTAAATATTAGAGGAGTATTTGAAAGATCGAGACAGCTTGGAAACCAAAATGACGCCAAGTTGACTAATTTCCTCCTGAATAGGTAAGCATTAGCTTCAGGTTAATTTATCACGGCTAATAGGGATGAGCATGTTGTGTCATTTCAACATTCATGTACTTACATTGAATTGTATAGCTATAGTACCTGAGTTGGTTACATACTCGCAAAACAATTGAGATACAGCCAGTAAGGTGATCCCAAATGGTCCTGGCTAACGCCGCCATGCTAACCCAGCAAACTGCTAATGTTACCGGAGGACCAGGCAAGTGGGCCACGGCTGTTTACAGCAATGTTTCCCGAACTTAGGGTCGGGACCCAAAATGGGTCGCAGACCCG
>NC_045745.1:15462536-15464510 GCF_008692095.1 Etheostoma spectabile | reverse complement strand
TCGCCAATTGGCAGAGAGCAGACTAAATGCTCAGCATGACCTCAGCATGACACTTTCAAAAACCGAACCTAGAATAGATCAGCTGGTTGATATCTTCAACCAGACACACACACCTCGTTAAATTCAAGTCAGCATTTGTTTTGTTTTTTTTGTTTTTTAAATGGTGGTGTCGGTACTGAGGGATGATGGGAGGGGGGGGATAAGAAAATGAGTTGAGAAAGGGGTGAGACACAGAAAGGAGAATAGAGACCTTTTCTGTTTTTGTTTACTTTTATAATGGAATAAATACACTTCATATACATTTAAATTCATGGTTTGTTCCGTCTTTTGTCCACAGTTTAAAAATGTAGATGTTACAATGATTCCTGGTGTATTTTTGTAAATTTGGGTCCTGGGGAGACACCAAATCTCTCTTTTGGGTCTTGAGCTGAAAAAGTTTGGGAACCACTGGTTTACAGCATGCAGCGTGTTCAGCAGAGGGGCTGTAAATTGGGAAAGAGAGGACCGCGAGTTACAGTGTGATTAGCAATTGTTGCTGTAATTCTATGCCAAACAAGGGTGTATTTCAGTCGGGTGGAAAAGGACGGTGAGGTTTTGGAATTTTTAGCTGTTCCTACTGTAATTCTAACCTGTCTGTCTGTTAGTTGGAAACATAGCTCCGCGTGAGCACGGGCTTTTATGACTGTTAATATAGCCAGCATCTAACGTTAGCTACTCCGCTGGGCTGTGACATAATATATGTGAGACATGCGTCCAGCAACATTGTTGTAAATGCCACGGTCTCAGCCTGGCAACCAAACGTGAATTTCGAGTCTGGGGAGGGGACTCTCTCCAGTGTTTTGAATTTGTACTGCAGTAACTATTTTAAACACTAGATATCAGTATTACATATTGCACCTTTAACTCTTATCCGGGCCAACATCATATTGACTAAATGTTTGCCGTTTTTCCAAAGCCAGATCTTTCACAAAAGAATAATGTCAATGTCATTCTTTGTAATCGGTGCAAATAAAAACCCCTTTAAATACGTTTGTTATGCCACTATTGTGCTCAATACTGATAAACACTGCACATATAGACATGGACTTTGCACTACACCTACACACAAATGCTTAAAACTTTCTCTTGCAGCAACTGTCACACACACACACACACACACACACACACACACACGGCAGCTCTGCCAGGAGGCTTTGAGTCGCTCCATCCTCCTGTATAGCTTTATTTGTTTTGTCATGAAAGCAAATTTTTGAAAACTGACACTTGCCGTAACGAGCATCTGTTTCCACCATCTGTGGGCTATGCAAATTAAGCCAATGAATATTCAGACAGGACTCACTTTAGAGGCACAAGTCCTCAGGCTTGCTTACAGTTGGTGGAGAGAAGCATGTGGACCATCGGGACGAGGGGTATAAGAAAAAAAAAAGCAAGTAAATCTTCGTACCCCTGCTCTCCACCTCCCCATCCTCTCTTTTTCAGTGTAAGCGGGCATATGCTAAATAAAAGCTCTGCTAATTTGGAACAATTTATGAGCTGACAGACGTGTCTGCTTTCATCCACTCCTGGGGACATCTCATCTACCTGTCCAGTGTTTTCCTGTTTCCTTCCACCGGTGGTCTGCCACTCCTCTTCTTCTCCATATCTCCTATTTACCCCTTCACTCTCTGACTGTCCTCTATATTTCTAGTCTTTCCTCCTTTTTCCTTAACTCTCCACCTTGATCTTCTCTCTGTTGCCTGTGGTCTGTGTTTTCTCCCTTCCTCCTGTGTGCGGACTTGTTTTTTTCATCAATTCTTGTTTCCACTGTTTTTTATCACCTCTAATTCTCTCTTTCCGCTTTTCTTCCTCTTACCCTCCCATTTCATTTCCATTTTACCACCTCTCCTCCTCTCTTCACTTTCTCCCTACAGAGAGGACATTCCATGAATAATTCAAAAGCTTTGCAGGATGATAATGGGAAATTAGAGGTGAGAC
>NC_045745.1:15457177-15462512 GCF_008692095.1 Etheostoma spectabile | reverse complement strand
TGTGTGTGTGTGTGTGTGTGTGTGTGTGTGTGTGTGTGTAAGTGTGTGTGTGTGTAAGATTAGTTGATTCATTCCAGCCAGGAGGCAACTGTAAGACGCTTTTTATCCATATAAATTATGTCAATAAAGTGGCACTTCTGTTTAAAGTTGCAAAGTGAAGACGAGTGACAGCCGATTTAGTCGTCCCAGGATGATGGAGTAATGATTGCCGTTTAGTTGTTACGTCAACATTATTGCCGATTGCCATTAGGGCTATCAGTCAAAGCAGGTTTCTGGGGAAGTTCAGCAAAAAAAAGAGAAAAAGACTTTGCTGTCTTCTGGTGCCAGTAGGCACCTGAGAGCCACCCTACAGGGATGATTCCTAAGGTCCAACACCTTTGTTGTTCAAATGTAACCCATTTCCAACAGATATTTAGATTCTGGGAGGCAGCAATTAGTCAGTTTACTTTCCCGAGAGCCATTAATTGATTATTAAAAAAGCAGAAATTTCCATTTCAACAATCTCTCTCTGTGCTGGGTTTAGATTACACAAAATCAAACCAATTATAGCCTGACCCGGCAGACATGGGGCGTTGGGTCGGATTGGGAACAACAATGGGTATTTGGAACAACAATGGATCATTTTATCCCGTGTAGAGTGTCATAGTGGACAACAACCAACGCCACATCTGGAACTCCTCACAACGCCCCAACAGAAAGACTAGCATGTAAAAAGTGTTCACTCACATTCATGACTTAGGAGCACAGAACGCTCTTCTACTGTAAGACATGATCTTGTTGATGTTGCTAGGTAAAAAACTGTAAAACAGAGTAAAGGTCAAAGTTTTTTTTTCAATTTTTTTTATTTTTTAGGCTTTTCCGAACACAAGAATCATACACACCGCCTTTGATTGTTTACATTCTTGTTCCTGGAAGTCAGTTTCTTTACTCCTTACCGTTGAAATCACACGTGTTGCTTTGATTGGCTAGGGGACCGACGTGTCGCTCATGTCTCTCAGCAGAGTCACGGCATAAATGTGTGACTCTATAATTGCCATACTGACACAGTGACAATTGTAACAGACACAAATATTTTGTAGTCTGAAACCAGCATAAAACTCTCAAAACGTCCACTTAAGTAGATAAAAAATGATTGTCTACAGTAGTCTTGACCCATGCCCATTTTAGAGGCTTCTTCTATCATTTACCATGCAGCATATCATCTTCAAATCCGTAGTGTAGCAAATTCACAGTAAAACTCTTCGACCTCCAAGTCTTTTCTGCTTTTTCTGAACATGTGAGACACAGAGGTCCCCTCATCTCTGCAAAACAGCTGCAGATCAGAAAGTCCAGCCAGGACCCATTTTTATCCATGGGTCCTGGCTGGGGGGGAATGTGAAGTTATTAAGGATGTTAAACTTGTCAGAGTTTGCAAGGTAAACAATGTCTTTACAATCTGATCATGTTTGTATTATTGATTTTTTTTTATTAAAAAAATGTTTTATTCAAAATAAACATAGGGTAATTTAAAATAAAACTATTTAATAATATTCACTGATTATAGATTTCAGGTTACCTTTATTAGATTTACTGTAAGTACAATATGCACATCTTTCTGGCTCTGTGGTTGGTGATGCTCACTGATTGTCTCCCTCCTGTCAGCTTTGCATCTAAACATTTTTTCTACATGAGTAAAGTCTTGCTTTGCTTTGTTTGCTACCCCACTCAGTACCCAGAACTACTGAGTGAATTTAGGCGGTAAGCATTTTGTTTAATTGTGTGTTTGAATCAAATCACCGTGCAACCCTGTCCCAAAACTGACAAGAGAAATCTATTTCTGTCGATTGTTTCTCAATTGAAGATACGTCTCTTTTAATAGCCGTGTTGCCTTCGAAACTTTTTTTGTTGTTGTTAGCGTGCGTACAGGTCTGTGTGCTACCCTGCTCCTCCATTCCCAGAGGTGACAGCAGAAAGCATCTTTGTCTGTTTTTTACTCTTTGAATGGAAGATCACTTTCCTCTATTTCTGCTTTGGAGTGCTGCTGCCGCAGGCACGCACAGTCACACTCCTTCAGGGCTTCATGTAACTAACTAACGTTTTAGGCCGCGCTAATCCATCCAGCTGGAGGTGAACGGCAGCACAACCAGCTGTCATGCTGAATCCCAGGGCGGCAGCAGCAGCGCTGACAGAGAGGGACTGTTAACAAAGAAACTGACCGGAGGGGAAAGGGGGTGCATCTTCTTCTATCCTTGTGTGGCTGGGAGGGGTGGGGATGGAAACTGAAGAAAGGTAGAGGAGAAGATCAGAATTCCTGCAGGAAATTAATTTTCTCAAAGTGAAACGACCCAAAGACTGCGATATGGTGCGTGGCTGATGTTTACATCTAATGATGTCTTGACTGGAAGAATCATCGGCCTATCCTGTAGCACTGCAATCATCATTACAATGTGTTGAAATGGGAATTGTGCAGAGTTTAAAAATAAAAACACGCTGTACCACACTCCTAAGTATGCTCTGCTGAATTTATGTTTTTCAGTGGGTGCTCAAATGTAAACAATGGCTGAAGTGAGACCAACAACCCCACAGATTGAAACAATTGACTAACATTTCATAATCATATTAAAGGCACACAACCATTTATCTCGGCATACACACACACACACACACACACACACATACACACACGTCCTCAGAGGTTCAGTCTTCAGGTGATGGAAAGAGAGTTTTACTTCCTACTGCACTGTCTCAGAGCCAGAGCCTCATCCATTCTGGCATAAAGACTCATGCACACACACACACACATTTTCTCTTTTCCTGTTTCACACTAGATTTTTCTCACATCCAATTTGTGTCCTCAGTGGGAAGGAGTTCCTATATGATGTCCATAACGACCCCTGGATGAGCCTTTCAGGCTTCCATATCTACCTCTGTCACATAAAGCTGTGTGGACAGCTGAGTTGGTAGTCACCGCAGGACTGCTGGCCGCACTCATAAAGAAACCTGGCAGTGCTGCCTCATCAATGCCAGAGTCACAAAGCGGCGCATGCAGCCATCATTTAAGTTCTCTCTTTGTATGCGTGCAATTATAGTCTACATCAGTCAGAAAGAATCTGTGTGCTTTGTTTTTAAATTAAACACATTTATCGTTTTATCAGGTCCCTTTCCACAGGTGTATTAATTGTGCACCATGCAGTCTGCATTCATAATCTAGGTGCTTCATTTTATACATCTGTGGAAAGGGACCTGATGAAAACCATGAATTGTGTCTTGAAACTGTAGTAGGATATGTGCATCACAGTGAGTAGCCTAACGTATAAGGCTTGTGTACAAGACTTACATATAGGCTAAAAATGTACAGACACCATCTGAATTCCTATCAGATGATCACAATAGAAATATAGAGTGAGACGGTGTGCCTATGTCTATTTCGTCTGTCACAGTCAATTTGCGAGACATTTCCAACTGGCTGTCTGTGACGTTAAAAAATATGTTTTACTTTGACAACTGAAAAATAGGTAATTAATCTTGACATGTTAAATTAGTATTGAGAATGTAGTCTATCTCCATATAAAAAAATGACTCATAACATTGGCGGACATTTTCGACTCATGCAGATGATAACCTAAAATAGATCTGACATCAAATGAAAACTAAAAGTGAGTGAACCTGGAGTTGGCTAACTGAATGAATCTTGTTAACTTCACAACAATTGGACTAGCTGCCCGAAAGGAAAATAGCGTAAGAAATAAAGACAACAAGAAACAAAACAGGTGTGTGATCATGATTGGATTATGACAGAATTTCCAGAGTGGATAGATGCTAACGGTACTGGCTTGAAGGGAGCAGGTTGGCTAAAATGGTTTAATATGCAAGCAGCTCGATGGCTAGTAACCTCATTTATTTAGGTGTTATTTGCCAGGTTAGGTGTTTACCATGTTCCTTACCGCTGTCTGGATACTTGTGTCTGTTTAATGATTGCAGCTATGTTGTTCGCTTGTTGGTGGTCTGTGATGAGGAAGGCCCATGCTCAAAGCTAATTCATTTGGACAGAAGGTAGATTCGGATGGGGCTACAGAGGCAGACCGAAGTAGCTTCACTTACTGCGGCTTGCCTTGGTATTAGCTTGGATTTTGGAGTTACTGCAAATTTGACATAGTTTATAATTTATAATTTACTCTGAAACAGGACACAGTTGAACCAGGAGATTTTGTCACAAGATGTAGGAGATGTTACAAAGCCCATTTCCAGTCTAAACTCAGTTTTGACCAAATATGTGGTTACTGCGTTTTGGATTTGTACGGCAGTATACTACTGCTGTCATAAACACATTTCCCATCACAGGAGATGCCAAGATGAACATCAAACCGATTAAAATGCACATTATAATTTATAGACTTCAAGTTCTGAAATGAAAAGAAAGTGAGTAATTAAATGTAGTTTCATGTGTTTAACTGTAAGGAGCATATTTCATATGATTTCAATGCTTGTTTTCTATTTCCCCCTTTTATTTTGTAGTTGTAGTGACCCAGTTTAGCCAAAAAAATTGGGGAAAAAAAACATTGGATTTTTTTTAATAATCAATGAAAAAGAAGATTAAAATTCCTCCCTGATGTGACGGTTTTTCATGCTCGAGAAAGGTTTTTGTCAGTGGGGAAAGACAGCCGCCTGCATGATGTGTCTCTTCCCTTATTAAATATCCTACTGAAGTACAGGAAGACAAACAGTATTAAATGATGAGCTCAGGCTGGCTGCATGCATTAAAACATGACTTCTGTGAGAGAAAAGACCAGAGCTGAGAGAATAAAGGAGAACACACACCGAGATAACATTCATTGCCTGGTACTACAATCATTGCCATTCAAATTTACATTGAAGGTCCTCTGTTCCGACCACCCTTCAGTGTTCATGTACCAAAGCTTTTGTGTGCATCACTACGGACCTCTGAACTCACCGCGGGGACAGGCGACAGAGACCGCCAAAAAACAAAATTCACTCAGATTTTTCTCTTTCACAGTCATGATTTAAACATAAAATCCCCACATGAGGATATTTCTGTACCAGAATAGAGATGAATATTCATGCATCCTTGGTCGATCTGTTGGAGGGGAGCTCATCAAAATGTGTCAGTAATTAATCTAATAAGCTAAAACATGACTTTACTGGACAGTACATTAATTCTTTCCTTATCTTTTTTAAACTGAGTGAAGCAGCAGCCATGGCCTGATTATTATTATTCAGAAGGATATTATTCATCATTTTAAATCATTAAAGCTTTTAGATGAATACAGATGAGGAGACCCCTGTGAAACTGCAGTCAAATGCTGCCAGTTCTGACAGATATGAAATACACTGTAAA
>NC_045745.1:15453982-15457167 GCF_008692095.1 Etheostoma spectabile | reverse complement strand
AAAAAGAAAGAAAAAAGAAAACATGCCTATCTTGACAACTAATTTACTAGTACTTGCTGCACTTTAAAGAAATTTCCAACATCAAGTCAAGACCGGCTTGTTCTGTTTCCAGAGCAAACTGACTTTGCAAATTTAAGTCTTAACAAGTCCCAAAGTGTCTGGTATGATTGTCATGACTACGTTATATTGCTTGTTAAAATTGAATTTTTTGCAGGGCAATTCCTTTCCCCAGTTGCTCGTTCAGGCGTAGGGCGCATGTGTCATATGTCCCACTTAATAGTTTTAATTAATGATGCAAACACCATTAGCACTTAGGGGTTGAAATAGAAAGCTTTGCCCCTAGCGTCCAATGACGTTAGACAAATATCCCCAGTTAACTCCTGAAGGAATTCCTTCTCTTGTTTTTTAAATAATTCTTTGTTTCCCACTTGTACTTCTTTCTCTTCCCACCTACTGTTTCACTGTAACGTATCAGGAATGATTGAAATGAAGCAATGTTTCATTATTAATTTGATGTCAATTTCATGTAACCTAAAAAAAAAAAGAAAAAAAAATCTCTAAAAAGGATAAGGCTGGTTATTTTTCATATTTTGTAAAACAAAATACATCCTAAAACCAACAATGATTTGATCCGTGTCTTAGTCCGCTGTACAATGGACCTCAATTGGTGTCATAAAATATTCAACACACATCCATAAGTACCTCCATTATGATTAACCTGGCCACTGTATTTTGAGATACCTTCATATACACCATTAATGTTGAATATTGTCCCCAATATGTATGTGATTTACTTCTTTCTGGATACTTTTTGCTACACACTATTGTTCTAGAATACGACTTGATGAAACTAAATATCTGTGAGCCATTTTAAAGATGTATGTTTTTTAGTAATGAAAACAATCCAAACCATGATGAAGGTTAATATTCACATCTTCACTTTCTACCCTCGCATGTTAAATGAAGATATTCCTTTCAACTGAGGCCATGTGACTGGAGAGCAGCAGAGATGCTCAAATTCCAATTGGTTTGACAATAACAACAAGTAATGAGCAAACTTTGAGCAGACTATTCAATACTAGTTCCATTAATTCACATTTTAAGGCAAAGTAAACTGTATGTTTTGAAGATGAACTCACTCAAAATGTTTTACAGTGTTGTTTATTTCTCTCCTCCCCTGCTTTTACCCTCCTGCCCCCCACCCTACTATTTATGTGACACTCCAGCAGCTCCATACAGGTCAAGGCACTATGCAGGGAAAGAGAGATTAACTCTGGGCAATTAGAGAAGTGAAATTCTCTGGCAATATTTACCATCCTGCCCTCAGTCTTGTTCTTGGGCCCAGCTAGTGAAATATGGATGTACATTCAATATTTAACATAAGGACATCAAAGTGGGTCAAAAACGTAATGCTGGGAAAAGGGGAGAAAAATTAGGCTTTTTCCAATGGTGGGAGACATTACTTATGGGGGCGCAAAAAATATGCAATTTGCTTGACATTTCCTGTCAGAGTCTCAGTTTTTCTCAGGGCATTAGCTGAAAATCTGGGATTCATAAATATTTCCATTAACATTTTTCTTGGAGAAACTTTTTAAAAACAGATAACTGTCAATCTAGCAAACGTACTCGATAACACAATACAATATACAAAAGGTTTTCCAATGTACAAGCTGCCTGGGATATGTTCAGAGACGTGGGAAGTGCAATATCTCCTTAACCTTAATCCAGTGCTGTGGGTGCCTAAACATAAACTTTAAAAATATCAAAAAGTGTTTCAGTTGCTATGAGCGAAACAACAGGAAACATTTTATTGATACGTTCAGTATAAACATTTAGCAATTTCCCATATACTTAATCCAGGCAGCATTAAGCATTTGCTGTTTAAAATTTACATAATTTTTATTTTTCTAATGTTCCAATCAGAAATCAGCAAATGAATTAGCCGTGGAATGAGCCCCAAACTACACACCTGATTAAGACACTACTTTTACAAGGCATTGCAGGTCAACTTCAGTTTCCCAATTAGGGTATGATAATTCTTTATAGATATTTGGACACAACCTGATTGTTAGTTATAACTGATTGTTCACACACAGCTCATTTAGTTAATTACGTCACCTGAGTGAGATGGTCAAGTGTGGGTAGACCCGGGAGAGATTGGACATCCCAGGAGCCTGTTGTACATGATGTCTAGTAAAATAATTAAACATACAAAAACACCAGCATTTAATTCTCGATAGAACCCTAATTCTTAACATCACCACCGAGAAACACAGAAGAAGTCAATTTACCGCGGGCCGGAAAAAACACCATCTAGTGGCCATTATGGTTAACTCCATTTTTTTGGGAATTGCTAAACGACAGTGGTCACAACTGAAGCCACATGTGCAAAACTCTAACCACAGTCTGCATTACCAAAGGTCACCTGAGTTGAACAGTTCCCATCACCCGCAAGCAACACAACTCTTCACACGTCTCAAAACTGGCTCAGTGCGGCCAAACACTTTGAAGTATCGTCATGGAGACAGCCCACACTGTCACTCAGAACACAGAGTGTAGACACTAGCATCAAACACCAATACACAAATAAGAAAGTTTTCATCTTTAAAGTCTGAATAATTTAAGTGACTTCACAGTAATCAATATTGTCTTTGAGAAAAAAATTCTTTCACATTATTTTTTATAACATACCAGTATTCACTGTATGTAAAGAAGGAATAAAAATCTGCTGTTTGCTTCAATAGATATAATCATTTTATTTTGTCTGTAGTAATTTAGGAAATTACTGGAAAAAAACATAATAGTAACAAAGAATGGTGTGACTATTCCTGCCTCTCTCAGGATCAAGCGACAAGTTTTCATCATCCCATTGACGTCCTGACTTGCCATGCACCTGCATCATCTCTAGTTACAAGTGAATGTGGCGTTTCCATTACTGCCACCTCCATTACTTTCTGAAAAACAGTAAGTGGGCAGTTTTACAGTAGTGAAGGTTTTCTCATAGCTGTGTATGTAACCTCAGACATCTTACCTGGACATGTTGCTAATTTACCTGTTTCTCTCAAACGGTACGGTGGTTAACTGTTTCATTCTTGTTTGGTGTTTCTATATTTACAAAAAAAAAGACTTTCTGAGCTTTCCCTATATATATATATATATATATATATATATATATATATATATAT
>NC_045745.1:15453193-15453972 GCF_008692095.1 Etheostoma spectabile | reverse complement strand
CACACACACACACACACACACAGTATATGTTCACTATCCATCCATCCATCTTCGACCGCTTATCCGCTTGATATGTTCACTAACAAGTCTAAAACCCCTGCTTAGGCTTTAAGCTGAAATTGCTTTCAGCAGTGTTTGAAATGCACCAGGCTGAAATCCATTGTTTTGAATGTATGGTAGTATTGACGGCAGTGTGTTCGCATTTGAACAAAGTGCTGTCAATCCACATTGTTGTGTGTGAAGGTTGTGGTTAAATCCATGGGATAAGTGTGTGAAGTTTTGAAAACTGTGTTCAAGCAATCAAAAATGAACTAGACTATGGTTGACATGAACTGCTGCTGGGCAGACTGTAGTTGGAGTTTTGCACATTTGGCGCCAGATGTACCCACTGTTGTTTAGCAATCAAAACAAACTGTAAAAGCCATGGTGATGGCCTCTCAACACTGTGTTCCACCGTTTCTAATGATTAGCTGATGATTCTAAAGGTTGGTGCTACGTCCTGAAATTGGACAGAATATACTAAGCTGTAAGCTGTGACAAGTTTATTTGTGGATCACTTACACTGCAGGGGTTTTCTCTGCCACTCTCTTTTTCTTCTCTCTCTCCCTCATTCTTTCTCTTGTCCTCAGCAATTATTTTGACTCCTTTGAAAGTGTTATGATGAAACAGTTCTTGGAGTGACGACATGACAGGGAATGCTTAAAGGCAATACTCTCCGATGTATAAAGGCCAATTCTTACGCTGTGTGTATGTGTGTATGTGTGTGTGTGTGTGTGTGT
>NC_045745.1:15437833-15453183 GCF_008692095.1 Etheostoma spectabile | reverse complement strand
GGGGGGGGGGGGGGGTTATACCTTTCTTTACAGTAACATGCAGCTGGTGTGAATAGTTCTTTTCACTGCAGTTGTATTGTGTAATGTCACAGCAGGGAAAGTCAAGTATTACTTAACATTAATTATGATTCAGTTCCAATTATGGTGTGTCAGTCATGTCAGTGTACCAGAATACCATTACTGAAACTATTACAAGCACTTCTGCTCGTCAAAATTCCTTCTGAGAGAAAAGATAGGAAACAAGTAAAGAAATATTTCCCTGTAAAGCAATTCCAAGCCAGGGGTACTTCTGCAGTTGCCGGGGGTACGTGGAAAGATGGGAGTTGTGGGAAAATAATACAATGACTGAGGTGGTGATGAACAGGGCACTCAGGAACGGCCACGTAAAAGCTGGCTTAAAGTATATGCTGAATTAACCAAAGACTAAATAGAGTGTGTGTATGTGTGACATATTATACATTATGCTTTGCAGCGGGTTACGCTAGGAGGGAGAGAACAGGAAGGGCTATCTTAGTCAGATAGCTACAGTGAGCACGGAAGAGGAGATGGTGAGGCCAAGGACACTGAAGTTCGAGGACGGTCTGATAACTAGAGAACAGGAGTACAACTAAGAAGGGAGTGAACATAGCTGTCTTGTGAGTAAATGATAACTGAAAATAATAGACAGGCAAGAAGGAAGAGGCAGAGCAGGGATTGTACCCAACAGTATAGCTGACAATCAGGCCCCACAAGGGGAACAATATAACCTGAGCACTATTGTTTAAGTGCCTTTTGGGAACCTCGTACAGACAAGTTTCCATCAGGTCCGTGCACGTTTAACTGCCCGGAAACGCATTCATCTGTTGACCACAAGAATAAACGCTGTGTTAATTCATCATGGAGTCAGTGTCAGTTTATAGAAGGATTCTCCAACAAATTGGTGACCCGACGTGATAACGTAATGGACAGGAGAATCCAACGGACCTTGGCATTGTGTCCACGGTCCGGTTCAGCTCAGCCACCGGACTGACATCCCGCAGCCCGTGAAGGGGACTGAGCGGCGATACTGCGATTCGTTGGTGTGATCACTGGCTCTCAACAAAAAGGAAGCAGAAGCCTGTTTAAAATCAAAATTCTGTTATTGGCTGAAAACTAAATTGATGTGATCACATTTCACATGTCGTAAGTGTTGTTTTAAGCGAAAAGTATTGATTGAATGTGCTGTAATTAAAGGGATATAAACAGATGAAATGTTGGGGCATGTGAGTGATTAAACAGAGAAAAACAACTAGAGAGTTGTGAGAGAATTGTTGAATAATACGGGTGGCGGTAGGAGGGAAAGGGACAAAGTCAGAGGAAAATACGTCCAGATGGTGACGAGTAGTGGAGACTGCTAAGGACAGATAGTTCAGATGATGATTGTGAATTGCCACCCTTGGTTCTGTGTGAACATCCTGAAAAAGAATTGCAGTTAACAGATTGTCATTGTAATATTACGAGTCCACCGCGAGTGTATTTGTGCAAGGAGTGAGAGGTCACCTTTAAGTTGTAAAGATTATAGAGATGTACATAAAAAGGCTCTAGATGAGGTCTTAATGAAAAAGTTGTTTGTTGTTGCATGTGTGATTTTGTTGTGGTTTGGCTTGTGGATTTTTTCTCACGCTATTTGTGTAAAATGACGACCCTTATGGTAAAGTGTTAGTAGGGGCAGTGAAAAAGTATGGCAATAAAGGAGAGGAGAAAGTAGCAAAGAGATTGTGAAAGATGAGAGGGAGAGAGGAGGATGGATTGAGGAGAAGGGCGCCGTCCCCGGAGAAAGTGAATGAAATAGTGAAGTATGAAAAAGATAGTTGGAGTATGCGGAAAAGGCAGGCAGAGAGGAAAGAAAAGAAAATGGTTTAATTGACTAAACCAAAGCAGAAGGGTATGAAGCGCAGAAAGAGAAATATGGGGTGGGGTTGAAAATGACAATGCAATACAGAAACAATTGGGATTGACAAAACAAGATGACAAAAGTTCACCAAAAACTGAGACAGAAGCTGAACAGAATAAAACCGCTAGGAGAGAAAACCCCGCTGCCCGCTGAGGCGCCCCAACAAACCTTTTATCCAGACATAGAAAACCTAAGAATTTCGTCCACCGCCGCCGTATACAGGTCCAACGGCATCAAAACCCACAGTCCAAGCCCCAGTGGTAACTGCCCATTACAGCCAATGCATTACAAATAGACGTACCACAGGACCCATTGATACCGGCATTAGAGGGCGCGTACAGGATTTAGAGTTATCTAAATTTAATGGTACAGTCAGCGTCAGGGGGAGCAGCAGCGGCTCCACCACAACCAAGGCACAGTCCCAGCCGGCCCAAGCAAAGCTAGTACCCATATTCAGCGTCTTTTTGCCAACAAAACAGAGCATTTTCACATGTCAGTAAAGGACCCAGTCCACTCATAGTACCCCACAAGACTCAGGAAGTAAGGAAGATAGCGAACAGTCAGACAGCAGCAGGGAAAGTGAGCAAACAGACAGAAGTCTAGCTCTTGGGAAAGGACTAAAAAACGACATAAACGCAGGCCCAGATCTAGATCACAAAGTCCTCAAGACGTTTTTGTAGCAGGCACATTTAAAGGTAAATTTACCAACGAGGACCCGACGAAGTTATGCTGCGAAGATCAACTAGAATAAGGGAAAGACTTAACAAAGAGTTCAGAGAGATAAAAGAGCAGCAAGAGCAGCTGCGTCGAACAGTGAATGCTCAGTGAGGAAGAGCAGACGCGCCACACACCAGAGGGGGGCTACAATGCACTCGCCCAGTAGGAGGAGGAGGAGGACTGTTGATGTACACCCCTTACAGTTTTGGTGACTTAGATGCTCTGTGTGCAAAATCCCCTCCTGACAGGAGGGGCTGAGCATTTCCTCACAGCTTTCAATAGTCTTACAGCAGGAGTGCAGCTGTGTTTGGGAGATCTCAGAGCAGTATTGGGTAGAGTAATGGGAGCAGATGAAGTAGTGTGCCTCACCAGAGGGGGAGCGGACCACTGTTCCCGATCAGTGCCTGCATCAGCAGTAACCCCTGGCATTTGGGCTGAGCTGCACGCATGTATCCCACAGTTGGGGATCATGCAGCATGGCATGATTTAAAAGACTAAGTGATGAAATTTGATGCTATGCGATGAGCAAAAAAGATTTGGCGCGTGCTATGAGGGAACCGTGGGACCAGTCCGCCGCCACAGTGGCGCTGTTCCGCCATGGGGTACTAGGGGGATTACCCACAGCAGTTCAGACACAGTTAGGAGGAGTAGTAGGCCTGCAAACAATGACCGATGCAACATGGGGCGAGAATGTGCGTCATTCCTGTCAAAACACCAAAAGGAGCAGAGCAACAAGAAGATGAATTAAAAAGACTACAAACTCAATGTTAAGAAAACAACTGGAAGAATTAAACAAGCCCAAGCCCAGCAAAGCTAAACAAATGACAGTCTCACAGAACCCAACAGTCAGAAGCCCTCACAGTTGCAGACATGCTGTCTTTTCTGGGCCTCACAGGATACAGCCGCTCACATATCCCTGACTATACCAACAGAACTCATCGCTGTTCACCGCCCCTCCTATGGACAACAGAGGCCGAGGCGCCTTTCTGACCTCAAAAGTGCCCTAGCAAGGGCAGAGACACACCTCCCCAGACACTACTCCCATTTCATATGGATGTTTCTGAAAACAATGGCTTTCCAATGCCATTTTATTTCAGAAAAAAGGGGGAGACAGAATGTACTGATGTACCACTCATCAAGGTGGATACAGTCAGGAGCCTATGAATGGAATCAGTGGCAGCGGAGCGGCGCCACAAAGACAAAGATGGGATATGGGTTTCATCAAGGAAAGATAGCAGCATCAGCCGAGATGTGCAGAATGTTGTACCGAGGCACACAGACCAACACATGAAGGAAGAAAACAGACTCTCCGAATCTGTCTGAGCTGTGGTGGACCCCAATTTGAGGGACATGGTGACACATTTTTGTCAGGAATGCAGGGTGTGTGGAGAGCATAATGTTCAGAAACCATACACCACACTAAAAGGAGCGACACAGTCCCACAGCTGTTTTCAAGATATCAGTATAGATTATACTGATATGGGCGCAGAAAATGTGGTAGGGGGAAAAAGGTATCTTCTGGTGATGGTAGACAGGTTCTTCGGTGGGTAGAAGCCATTCCCACCAAAAAGGGACGCAAAAACAGTGGTGAAATGGCTCAAAACGAACTCATCCCGAGGTATGGGGTCCCCAGGCAAATAAGGCAGATAATGGCACACATTTTAACAACCACTACTAAGAGAAGTAGAACAGGCCCTGGGAATCACTCATGCCTTCGGATCAGTTTATCATCCACAGTCAACGGGAATGGTGGAAAGAGCAAACCAGACATGAAGGCTAAGATAGCCAAGGCATGTGGAGGAAGCAAGTTAACATGGGTAGAAGCGTCCCATTGGCCCTCATGGCTATGAGGTCCTCAGAAGGACGAGAAACACATTTGGCCCCACATGAAATAATGACAGGGAGAAAAATGCCAGGACCTCCACTAGATGGAGGCCACATGCCAGTTAGATGTTCAGCAATAGAAATGACAGACTATATGAAAAAGCTAACATCTCTGGTTCAGCCTTTCTACGCAGGTCAGTTGGCGAACAGGAAACGCAGGAGGAAGCAACACTACCTGTCAAGGTAGGCGACTGGGTCAGGGTCAAAGTTCACAAGAGGAAGTGGACTGACCCCAGGTGGTCCGGGCCGTAGTGAGGGAGGTTACTTCACACCGGTCCAGGTTAAAGGTAAAAAAGGAGCACCTTGGCACCACCTGACACATTGTGCCCCAGCCGCCCTCCTAGCCGCCCATTGGGCAGAAATTAGAAAAGCAATCCAAAATGTATAGATGGAAGAGATGTTTTGGCGGGGAACAGCCCCCACTAGTACATCCATACTGGAAGGCAATGGGGTTTGGGAAAAAAGCAACAGTGTCCTAGCAGTAGTAGTAGTAGTGGGAGTTGCAGCATATTCTGGGGTTGAACATGCGGATGGGGACCGAGACCACAAAGAACATCACCCGGTGTGTTCAACCACCTTCAGTAACAAAGGAAATGAAACTAGACGAGAGAAAAGAAGAGCAGTTGGGCAGTAGTGAAGCAACACACTAAGGGCCCATCCCAAGGTGCGGTGCCAGATTGACTCTCCCTATGTGAGAGACTCAACCACGTCATTACCTTTGATTTGTGTCAGGCTATAGACTGCGGGGGTATAATAGTTTCTACAAAAACACAGATGTGTACATCTGTGACGACTATCAAAAGGTAGAGGACTGTGAAAGGAGCGCTTCGGACAGGTGAAAGGTGTCTCTGTAACAGCTGGTATGACGCGGGTTGGACAACAGGAGGTGGAAACCATGGCGAGGTTGACAGACAAAAGAGATGTGGGGTACAACAAGATGAATGGGAGATATTATCTATACAGCGGGACTATAGTTCAGACCCCACGAAAAATCCCATAACCCTGTCAGTAAAAGAGCAATTGGGAGCAGGAACGGTCAGGATGTGTGGATGTTAGCCATAGGTGTATGGTAGCAGGAAGTGACCAGATAACCCCCTGCAGATAAATATTTTGGATCCCCTCACGCACACACAGAATGACACTGACATGGCAGAGCTACAGTAAAACCCCTGAAGGGGAAGAAGTAATAGTGCAGGACTTCTCTAAAATGAGGGTGGAAGATGTGTTAGAGTTATCAGCAGGTGCAGGCCAGGACAAATTATGGATCAGGTGGCTAATACAGAATGCCAAAGACAACACATGGAAGGGTGCGTGGCCTGTGGCCATAGACCAGTCATGTTCACAACCGGCCCGTTGTTTCCTATGAGGACCCAGAGGTATGCATGCAGTTGAACTTCACACACTAAGACAGCTTCCGCAATGTACTACCCTAGCATCCCTCTTTCCCCCAGGCTTTGAAAAACCAGGGTATTTTACCGCCATAAAGGGGGAGGGGGTGCAAGATATCACTGTTTCAATCTCACGGATCAAGCAAGCCCACAATCAAACTAGGTGATATACCCCCAGACTGGTGTAATACAACTGTACAAAACAAAACAGCCCTAGGCCCAGTGGTAGAATAGGACTATTCTACTATTGTGGTGGTCTTAGGTTGTACTCCCAGATAAAGTTCCCAAATCAAACGTCGGAGTTTGTGCTATGGTTAGATTAGCTATGCCCATATCTTTGGTGGGAGTAGAGTCCACTATACCCACCATAAGGCTGTGCACTGACCGAAAGAAGAGGCGCAGGGCCCGTAGTATGCAAGGCCGGCTTTTGATCCATGGGGGAACCCAACCTATATAGACAGCATAGGAGTTCCTAGGGGTGTCCCGAATGAATACAAATTGGCAGATCAAATAGCCGCAGGATTTGAGAATATACCACCGTTTCAGCCATTTCCCCGTCACTCCCAGCAAAAATGTAGATAGGATAAATTTTGTGCATATAATGTTTACGCTTGAGCAATGCAACTAGGATGCCATCGAAGGTGGCCGAGCAGATGGCCCCAACGTCCCTCCTGGCGCTCCAGAATAGGATGGCGCTGGACATGCTGTGGCTGAAAAGGAGGAGTCTGTCCATGTTCGGGAGATGTGCTGTACGGTTATCCTAACAACACTCCCCGGATGGGAAGGTCACCAGGGCTTTGAACAACTTCGAGCTTCCAGGAGATGCATGACGCCTCAGGTGTATCAAATCCATTGGAGGGGTGGATGACAACCTTTTTGGCAAATGGAAGAATCTTATCAGCTGTGTGACATCTATTGCTGTTTTTCTCGCTATTTTAGTTACCTGTGGGGGTTGCTGTGTGCCCTGCTGGGACCATGATACCGGCTCATCACCACTGCCTTGTCCAAAGAAAAAGCCCGCCTCCCTATTCCGCGGGATGCTGCCATTACTCACCATGCCTGAGGACGGGGAGGACGTTGAGGCACTGCAGTTAGTGTAAAAAGTGTTCGCACCTAGTAGGTGCGAAAAGGGGGAATTGTGGGAAAATAATACAAGACTGAGGTGGTGATGAACAGGGCACTCAGGAACGGCCACGTAAAAGCTGGCTTAAAGTATATCTGAATTAACCAAAGACTAAATAGAGGTGTGTGTTGTGGGACATATTATACATTATGCTTTGCAGCTGGGGTACGCTAGGAGGGAGAGAACAGAGGGCTATCTAGTCAGATTAGCTACAGTGAGCACGAAAGGGAGATGGTGAGGCCAAGGACACTGAAGTTCGAGGACGGTCTGATAACTCAGAGAACAGACGACAAACTAAGAAGGGAGTGAACATAGCTGTCTTGTGAAGTAATGATAACTGAAAATAATAGACAGGCAGAAGGAAGAGGCAGAGCAGGGATTGTACCCCAGCAACAGTATAGCTGACCAATCAGGCCCCACAAGGGGAACAATATAACCCTGAGCACGCTATTGTTTAAGTGCTTTGGGAACCTCTGTACTAGACAAGTTGCCATCGGTACGTGCACGTTTAACTGCCCGGAAACGCATTTCATCTGTTGACCACAAGAATAAACGCTTTGTTAATTCATCATGGAGTCAGTTGTCAGTTTATAGAAGGATTTCTCCAACAGAGTGTAGCTCAACTAATTAAAAAATATATATGTATAGAAATTATGATTTGAATATTAAAAAAAAAATACACATATTAACATTGAGTCAGCTGTAACACCATTATGTGTTGCAGTCATGTAAGAGTTTATAAAAGAAATAAAATTAAAAAAAGACTACTTAGCAAGTGCGCACAGAAGTTTAAACAGTTAGCTAAAAGTAATAAATAAACTGTTTAAATTATTAGCCAAAAGTAATATTAATGGATAAATGGTTCACTCCAAGTAGACTAATATTAGTACGATTGTTGACCAAGCCAACCTAAATATTGGTAGTTCACTTGTATGAAAAATTAACAATATCCACTGTGTCATTTATTTGGAACATAAATTGGGAATCAATGAAGGGTTGCGTTCATCTGACAGGGCAGGAAAAAAAAAGTTGAGAATCTCTGCTGTAAGGCAATTTGAACTGCAACTATGCTGTAAAATGAACTTGATGTAAGGGGCGACCCCTAGCTCACCCAGTAAGAGCGTGCACCCCCTTAGGCTGAGTCCTTTGCAGCGGCCAGTGTTTGAATCCGACCTGTAGCCCTTTGCTGTGTGTCGTCCCCCATCTCTCTCCCACCTTTCATGTCTATCTCTCACTTTCAAAAAAAAAAAAGGAAAAAGACCCCTAAAAAAAAAAAAAAAAAAAAACGATGTAAGTAGTCTTTTAAAAATATGTAAAGCTGCATCTGGTGATGCAGTTTAATGTTATCACAAAGAATTGATTTCAAAGTACTTTTGCTAGTTTATAAATCACTAAACGGTTTAGGGCCAAAATACATTTCTGATCTGCTACTACACTATGACCCCCCCGACCTCATCTGGGACAGGTCTGCTTTCTGTCCCCAGAGTCAGAACTAAACAGAGGGAAGCAGCGTTCAGTTTCTATGCTCCTCATATCTGGAACAAACTCCCAGAAACCTGCAGATCCGCTGCTTCTCTCAGTTCTTTTAAATCAAGGCTGAAGACCTTTCTTTTTGATGTTGCCTTTCTTTAAATGACTGCTCATTTCTTCAATGTTTGATTTCTTGTACTGCCTGTGTAACTTTTATTCTTGGGTTTTATCTGTTTTTATTTTTTAACTGCTTATTCTTGTGTTTTTTCTGTGTTTAATTTTTTAACTGTTTTTGTGTAAAGCACTTTGAATTGCCCTGTTGCTGAAATGTGCTGTACAGATAAAGCTGCCTTGCCTCGTATTAAGATCTGTGGCACCTGAGAAAACAACTAACACTGCCTTCCCCCAGATAAACATTTTAACCTTGTGCAGTGAATTTGCTTGTGTTTGTATATGGGGGGTGGGTGTGATCCATAATTGTGTAACCTCATATAACGTTTCTTTGCAGTTGCTAAATTATATACATCCTGTTTAAAGCAATGCATACTTCAGCATGCTGGAGAGTTTTGTGATTTATGTCTGTAAGGTTGGGAGACCCTGCCACCCAATCCCCAGCAAGCACAACCTGAAGCCAATTTTCTTGATTACCTCTGTGTTCCTGCAGCTTTTCCGCTGTGGCTTGTAGGGGCATTTTGAGTATGTGAGTCCAAACATACTGCAGACAGCTACAACATTCAGAAGCAATGTCAAGCTATGAAATATCACTGTACATCACTGTGTAAGAGCAGAAAAAGTTGCTTGCACTTGAAAAGAGTGAAAAAGCAGCCGTAATGACAGCTCAAAACAGAAATGAATCAATCCTCAGAAACCTTGAAGGCTTTGGGCCGGTTTGACATCACATGCACTATTATTTCTAACAATGTAATTTTCTTGTGTACTAACTGCTAAATTTGGGACATGATAGTTCTGTTCCAAAACCATGCTGTATACTTATATAATACAATATGCACTAATCTTCAAGACCTTTATCTAAATCAGCTGTTTTAGCTGCCACTATTTAAATTTAAAGACTTTTATTTCGGATTAACAGAAAATCATAGACAACAAATATCAAACCGCTTTGCATTTGCATTGTGCATTGCGTTGTGGATCAGTCTTCTCTTTCTGTTCTATTTGGGGAATCAATTTTCCCTTGAAGTATTTATATTATACACCAGCATACCCCACAGAGAACTCATGCAAAGTAACCTCAACTGTTTGTAAAACATACATTATGAAAATGTTCTGTGATGACATTATTTTACAGTTATGAACTAGACTGTGTATAGCATGTCCCATCCTTCCCTGCCAGTCTAATCCGTTTAGCTCTCTGAACTTCTTACCCACTGGAACAGATCATTTCTTGCCCACAAAATGTAGTCCGCATGCAGCTATCTGCCCATAGCCGTGTAAGCTCACATAGGCGTCCACGGCGCGTACCCCACGCTGTTTGCCCCAGAAGATGGAATTACGCAGACAGGCATGGAGCGCTCCAAATGTGGGAAGAGGTGAATCATAATGCTGTTTACACCAACACTACACTGCTGCTGCTTCTGCCGCTGCTGCCACCGCCACCTCACCACGCTAAAGATGAACTTAATCTCATGTCACAACTGCAGTGGAAATGTAGCTTCCAGAAAGCTTATTCTGACAGAGGATTTTTTTTAAAGAAGAGGTGGGGGGGGGGAAGAAAAAGTGTATGAGACCTTTTTAAAGTAACTGAATACAAGGGTAAAGTGAATTCCCTCCCAAAATAAAAAGCGTGTAGATAGTGCTGCGCAGAGGGGGGTTGGGCACATGCAGGATGTTTTCTTTGTGTGCACCTGTCTTTGTCTCACCGGGTCTCTTTTGTTCAGTGGAGATATAGACTCCTGTTCCCTGAATTAGCATATATATTTCTACATCCCAAAAGCTAAATCCAAGTTGCTGTCCGTTGGCCTCTTGAAGGCACCATGTTTTCGGACCATGAATAATCTAATCGCTGCTGGGTAATGATACAGTGTTTGTTCACCGGTCAGTCGTCTTTGCTTGTCCAACATAGTGCTCTTCCCAAAAGTCTTCTTCTTTTCCTCTCATGCTCCTGCTCCTTTATTTCTCCCAACTTTGTTTCCATATCCTTCCTTTTCCCTTTACTCTCCATACACTTCCATTTCTAAATTCACCTTCCATCCTACAGCTATAGCTCCTCTACTTTCTCATCTTTTTACCATCACCAATTTTACGGTGGCTGACCCTGCAACTTAAGAAAACACATGAAAATAAACAAAACACAAGCAAATTAAGAAAACATGAATTAATTATTTTGACAACTAATGCGCTGCATGTAGCAAACGCTCTTTAAATACACACAACACAATATAGAAATGATGCAAAAAAGAAAAGCACACAAACGCATTGTGTGTATTTGCAGCGTGTTTTCTACATGCTGCGCATGTGTTGTCAAATTAATGAAGATTTTTCATTAATTTGCTTGTGTTTTGTCTATTTACATGTTGTTTATAGGTTGCGGCGTTTCTCGTCGGCCACTGAAGATTTCCTCTCTTTCATCTCTCCCTCTATTGCCTTCACTCCGCCATACAGCTCTCCCACAGAAACAGATGAAAACACTACTCCCAAGAGTCCTTTCCCACCCATGATTTCTGCTTGCCTTTTACCAAACTCCAGGACATCGAAAGACAGCCATTTATCAATGCTGCGGAGTCAAACCACGTGGCCTGAAATTATTGAGGCGGTCATAAATCTGGAACGTGTAGGGGGCATGTTTCAGTCTGTGCAGGAAAGGGTCTGAAAACATTCAGCACCATGTTCATCGTGACAGGACTGCAGATGGCATACAGAGTTTGGCTTAAATCCAGAGCTAATTAGTGGGATGTGATTTTTACCAAAGCATAAGCAGGAATGTGATCTTCATCTGCTGTGTTGAAAAGCTTGCCATACGATGATATAAATATATATTGTTTCAGTTCTGCCATTTTTATTTATCAGTTGAACCTTAAAAAAGGTACCCCGCACCCTGTATGGAGAAATGTTTTTTATGAGTGGGCTCCCAAGCAGTTTGTGTTGTGCACTAGATTGCGACATATTGCTATTATTGCTGTCCGAACCCAACCCGAGTCCGAGAGAGTACTAACTGAGTTGGATCCAAACCTGACAGGCGTTCTGTTTTGTGTTTATGTCCGAACCAGGGGTCAATGCATAAACTGTATAAGTGAAGCCAAAACATCTTGATCGCCCACTGGAGGCTGGCTGGAGTATAGGTCACAAATCCCTCCCTATCCATGTTAGCTTATAGGACACTATCCAAACTAACCTGACGCAGGTAATGTAAGCAGAAGCACTTAATTTGTGTTACATGAATATTTACTGCCTGAAATAGCCTAGCCTATGGGCTTAAAAAACAAACCCCAGCATTGAACAGGAAGTAGCCCAACACAAACCATTAGGGTATGTCAATCATTTTTATATCATCACCATAAGTAAGAAAAGTTTATTTGTATAGCACATTTCACAGATAAAAATGTGGTCCAGGTCAGGTATCCACACTCTATTATGCACATGCACAAGTAAACATACTGTAAGCTTGAACCCATTGTGATACACAGGCCTGCTGCCAGTTATATGCTGAATATTCCATGATTGACAGTTTGCGGCAGTAACATGCAAAAAACATTGCAATACATGAGCAAAGGCAGTAATAAAACTGTTAATGTGAACAAAAACAATACACAATTAAAAAAAAAAATCTTTTTTCCCCCAAATCGGGGCACCTTTAACTGTCAACTCCTCATTTTAATTCTTTCATTTTTTCCTCTTCCTTGCATTTCTCAACCAAAACATGCCACCACTGTATAATCAAGATATATGCTCACAAGTTGTTTGCACAAAACCTGAAGGCTGCGTCTCTTTATTAACACAAATTCGCTGGTTACAGGGTTGTAATACAGGATCAAACCACCACAACTTAGTTTACCATTATGTATGTACGTTGTTCATAATAGTTTCCTGAAAAACCTGTTGTTTCACAGATCAGATTCAGAATTAACTCAATCATAATTAGAATTCCAAATTGTACAGTGTGTACATGTGTGGTTGCATACCAACCCTGTGGTCGAGTGTGTAAGAAAGACAACTTTGAGCATCAGGGCAGTGTAGAGTTAATAATTCATCAAGTGACCCGGTGTCGCACTCATCCATTTTGCCAATGTGTCCTTGACTATAAATTCTGAGTCCGCGCTACCTCCAGAGCTGCTGCTCTTTAGCCGACTGTGACCTCTGACCTCTGCTGAAGGAATGGCTTTGAGAGAGAGGTGAAGCTGTGAGCAATGACCGCAGATAGAGAGCTGCAGCTTGAATGACTCTGAATGGTGCTGTAGTCTGCTCTGATGCCGTTTGAAGACATCAGAAGCAAATATTAATCTGCACGCCACATCAACTAAAACACAGATGTGCAATGCTTAAAATGTATTACTGATCATAAAGTAGCATGGTTTGTTTTTCTCTTTCAGACAAGACTTTCTAATTGTTCTTTGTAATGTTTGTTGTTTTCAATCCATCAGTTATGAATAATTTATATGCAGACGAAACCAAGTTTAGAAAAGTTTGGCTATTTCTTAGTTATAATTCTAGATGTTTGCCATTGAGCAAGGAGCACAGCAGCAGGTTGGCACTGACAAAGCCTAAGTTAGTACGGCCGGAGAACTCGGGTTGCATTTAAGTTGTTGAACTTCATTTGCCGGCACTGCCAGAAAACATGCTTTATAAAGCCACTACAGCTCAGGTAGCATTCTCCAGAAGCCCCACCTCTGTCTACCATCTACCTGCACAGCCCTGTCTCCTAGAAATTAAATGTACATATACACTTAATTTGTATTTTTTTTTGAATATTAAATGATTCTGTGCTGACAAACAATCAGTGCCTGGATTATGTTCACAGGTATAGTTTTTTTTAAGAAAAAAAATGTTTTTGTGTAGCACCAGAGTCACCGGGAGGTTGGTTGTAGTTCTGTGGTGAATTACTATAATTATTACTGACATTTCTTCATTATGTTGATAGATCATGTAATCTTTCACTGGCTATCGTCCCCCTTGGTGAGCTCACTTGCAGCAAGTAATAGGTCAGAACCAGGATTTAATACACACACACACACACACACACACACATATGTTCACATGCAAAATCTGAAAAAAACTGACAATCAATTTACAGAGCATTGCTTTGGATAGATTTCATAAAATAGTTCTGAAAATATTTAAACTTTTTTATGTACATATAGCACACACTTTTCCATTTTGTTATTTATGTTACTTCACCACATCACCTATCATCCAGAGGTTTGTAATCAGATGTTAATGTTTGTAAAGATGTTTACTATGGGGCTACTGTTAGATCTACTCTGATTTTTAACGATTTCCATCACCATAACAACATAATGTAAATATGAAGAATACTCTGAACCCTGATGCCAGTTCTGTGGTTAAATATTTTCCAATATTAGCTCTTGTCCACCATGCATCCTCTTCATTATGTGTCTCAGTTTACTGCTCCATCCTGAGTACTTAAGCCAAAGTGAGCGCTCTCACATTACACTGACAGAACAGTGTGAGAGTCAGCAGCTGAATGCCAACCACTGGATTAAAAATGATAATCATGTTGGGGCTGGGACCAGCATCTGAATTGAGTGCCGGTGAATCATTAAACCATGTGGTTAGTTAGGATACTGCTATCCCCTGTCGGTCTATATCACACGCAAATGCAAAATACCTTGGGCAAGGGGCAAAGCAGCAGGTTGGCACTGACAAAGCCCAAGTTAGTACTGCCGGAGAACTCAGGTTTCATTCAAGTTTTTGAACTTCATTTGCCAGCACTGCCAGAAAACTCCTCTCCTTGAAATTAAGTGCATATATACTAAATTTGTATATTCATTTTTTGCATATACACACATTGCCTAATGTACAGTGTGTTTTCATTCAGTTGACGCAGTTACAACTAATCAGTTTACAGCTGTATTGTGTTTCTTTTATTCTGTCACAGCAGAAGTGGAAGTTATGAATTACATTAACTCATTACTGCAACAAAGTCAGATTTTTGGTGTACTTATGTATTTTTAATCTTAAGTATATTTGTTTTGAAAATTGATGATAGGTTGCATTTAAAAGGCTGCAAATGTCCGTCTAAAGAAAATTACTACTCTGTTGGGTTGTACATGAGGGCGTGGTGGTACGGTGTCATTTTGTTACACTCGTGCATACGCTGACATGTTAACACACTTCATTTTTATGTTGTAAATAATCATATCTGAAAGACTTTGTGCGTTAGTGTGCATCTGCCATTCTCACAAAGCTGCCTCACTATAAACAATTGGCTCCTTTCTCAACGAGGCTACACCTGCCAGCTATTGTTGGTGTAGTTGCTAGCATTGGCTGTGTACACAGAGTAGCAGTGAGGGGCCTTCAAATTATGAATTTGCAAAAGAAACAAGCCTGCCAGATACTGCTCAGTGTCACATATTACTGGCAACTTGAAGTGTGGAAGAAGCGAATCTTTCCTGATTGTTTGTGCTCACCGGGATTACAGACTGAGCATGTGTGACTGGAATCTACAAGCAAGGCTTTTTTGAAAAGGTATACTTTTTGGTAAGGAAACCCTTTCTGAAAGAAACATTTTTGTGACTATTGGTCAACTTAACCGTTTTATGATGTGCACATAAATTACATATTGTTCACATCAGTATTTCACACTTTATCAATACAAATACATGTGTACAATAAAACCACCAATGCTGGTTATATTTAAGGGCAGAGCTCTGGAGGATGGGGG
>NC_045745.1:15431019-15437823 GCF_008692095.1 Etheostoma spectabile | reverse complement strand
GGGGGTGCAGCCTTTGTTAACACGAAAAAAAAAACTATTGGGCAGATGAGGAATGGAAGCGGCCCTTAAATAAAAATGTATCGGACAACTATGTAATAACACACTTGGCAGCGAATGGAAAGCTAAGATTGTCAAATCTGCTAGCGTGGTCTATTAGGGCACGAATGTTTAACCCGGGGGTTAGGGCACCCTATGAGGGTCTCGAGATAAATCAGAGGGGTTTCAAAATGAATCGATGTGATTGAAAAAAGAAAAACAGTTTTGCCCCACAAATATTATTTAAAACTTTCCTCCGCTGTTTTTCTCTGAAAACAGCTGCTTACTGCGGCTGGAAACAATGCTGTTAGAGCAGTGAGAGTGAAGCGAAACAGAAAAGTTGCGGGCAAGAAAACCAGAACAACTGTAGAGTTGAAGGGAACCAAAGTCGGGTGATCATTCGCTGTGGGTTGTTCAGCAAACCCCCTGGGTTGACATCAATGCACGTATCAAAGTAAATCCCTTTGTGTTTCTTGTTGTCTGTGTATGTTTCATACCAGACAAATTCAAAATGTAGTACTCAAAAATAAACACACAGTGTATACACACACAAGACACACATGCAGACATATAATAAGCAGCAGGCTGCTGTCATAACAGGAGTCAAGAGCTCAATAATGGATGGGAACAAATAGAGACAATTACTTAACAGCTTGTCAATTCAATTAGCCTACTGTTTTAATGGCTTAATCACAGCCAACCCAATCGTCTGTCTCTCTCTTTTGCCTGTCTCATTTTCCCTTCTCTGCTTCTCCTCCCCTTTTTTCTGTTTGAAGAAGATGACAGGAGTGGGGAGGAAGGAGGAAGAAATCAAGCAGTGCCCCCGAGAAGCTATAAATGAAGGGAGAGGAAGGCATGGAGAGGAATTAAGGACAGAAAGAAGTACAGAAAGTGATGGAAGAAGATTCGACAAGACTAGAGATGGATGGATGAAGGAGGAAGAAAATAGTACCAGTAATTAGAGGGGCTACTGAAGGAATAAAGACTAGAAGTCCCTAACAAAAATTAAAACATTGTATTGGAAAAGGGTATGTACAGAGAAGGACGGCGAATGTGGATAGACAGGCGAGGGGACAGAAAAAGAACCAAAGCATGGCTTTGGTTGTATAAGGACAGGATGTGCAACACTTTCTCACTCCCATTACGTTAAATATGGACGTTTGGTCAGGTGTCTTTGGCGTTGTTGTTGTTGACGCTAAAAGTCTTCCATAGCGTAATATCTAAACACGCTTTATCTGAACTCACTTGGTTGGGACTATTGTTTGACACAGCTCAAGGAAAAGATTGTGGGTGGGCTCATAAAATGTACCTTTCCGTGACACACATGACAGTTGGGTCTAGGACAAGAAGAACAGGACAGGACACAGGACACAAACCCCGGTGTCCTGGGTGAAAGTCCCGTGTTGTTTGACTCATCTACCACCCCAACCAACCTTCCTATGCTGAATTTCGGCCATTGATTCTGGTTACTACCGTTGTCGCTAAGGGTGCTCGAATTGATCATTCACTGATCGTTATCGGCCGATAAAGGCCTTAAATAGTTTGATCGGTGAAGCCGATCAGATCAGCCGATGAGATGACCCACAACTCGTGAGAAATAAATTCTACATGCAGCTAAAATGGCGGCCTCCTTCCATTCACCGGTCTGGCAGTTCTACAAGGTGTCTAAAAAAGACAATACATTAGCGATCTGCAACGTGTGTGCCGAGGAAATTCCACGGGGCAGAAAGCTCCAAAGACTCAACAACCTCAAACATGTGAAGGTTAGTCACAGAAAGGAATACGAGGAGTTTTCAAAGTTAGATAGGGCTAAGGCAGAGAGAGAGCGGGGTCGTGGAGCAGCTCCGGCGCCTCGCACTCAGCAAGACATTGCAACAACAGCAACCCTACAGTAATGACAGCAAGAAAAAAAAGGAAATATATATAAATAATGGTATTCATATGCCTCAATCACCAGTCAATTGTGGAAGACAAAGGGTTCCGGCGACTCATGTCTTACGTAGATTCACTCTACAATCTGCCAGGGCGTAATTATTTCACTTATGTTTGCCTGCCACAGTCATACTCGACAGTGTTTGTACATGTTGACACCCTCAATCATCAATCAATGAAGGGACATTTGGAGTTCCAATGTATGTCCCATGTCGAGCCTAACGTCACAGTTTATTAATCAAAACCTTGAACTAAAAAGTTGGGCTTCATTCAAGAATTTTTGGCGTCACTCACACCGCGGAGGCTGTTGCTGCAGCATTCAGCGACATGTTTCGCGCATGGGGAACCCCGAAGAAAAAAGTGCACGTTATTCTAACAGATAATTCCAAGAACATGGTGAAGGCCAGGAGGGATGCAAATCTACCCAGCCTGCCATACATGTCTCACACACACACACACACACACACACACTGCAGCTTGCCGTTGCCGACGGAGTGTTATCACAACGCAGCACTGCTGATATAATAGCCTGCGGAAGACGTATCGGTCATTTCAAACATTCCCAGCTTGCCTACTCTCGACTTCAAAATATTCAGCAACTTGGCCAGCCTATTAAGAGGCTACAACAGGATGTACCTACCAGGTGGATCAGTACAGTTAATATGCTACAGAGTCTGATGGAACAGAAGCGGGCCCTATGTGCCTATGGAGCTGACTATGACTTGCCTTCCATTTTCACCAGCAGCCAGTGGAAAATAAGATTTCTCCACTCGCCCCGTTTAAAGAGCTCACGCACCAGATCAGCTCATCAACTGCATCAGCTGCAGATGTTATACCATCCATCAGAGCTTTAACTCATCTTCTGGAGAAAACAGCTGAGACGGACTACGGAGTAAAAACTTTGAAAGTCACGTTGTTAGAAGCGGTCCAGAACAGATTCAGTGACATTCAATCAAAGCGCCTGTATACCATCGCAACAGTGCTCGATCCGAGGTGAGAACTTCATTCACACATTCCTCTGAGTCTGTGTGTGTGTGTGTGTGTGTGTGTGTGTGTGTGTGTGTGTGTCAGAGAATGAAACTAAATTTAAATAATTTCAATGATAATTGAAAATATTGAATTCTTAAGTAGGCTTCCCAATTCATCTTGCAAGAAACTCTAACTTGGCCCAAATGATTGATACATGCCTGAAATGATTACAGTGTGCTAATCTTTTTGTAGGCAGGCTGGCTGGCATTTCCTTCAAATTCACTGAATTTACTAGAAAAATAAACATTTGGAAGAAGAGTCCAGACTACAAAGTAAAAATGCAAAAATAGAGTATGCCATCTCCTATTTGGCCAATACCAGTTCATTAAATCAAAACAAGAGCAGAGCATAAACTATGAAATGCATTAAATAATAGAACATTATTTCCTTATTCTCTATTTTCTTTTTTCTCTTAATTTGTTTGCTGTGTTACATTTTTCTTTTCTTGAAAGGAGAGACTGTAACTTAACCCAATTTCCCCTTGGGGATCAACAAGTATTTCAGGACAGGAGCAGCAAAATGGTGAAGCGAAGTATGGAAGCGACTGGCAACGAGCCCCCAGAGAAAGTACCACGAGCTGGCTCCTCACGCGCTATGTATGCTGAGTGGTTGGATGGAGATGGGGAATATGGTGGCGGTGACATCAGCAGCTAAATCATCGCAGATGTAGGCTACCTCTACCTATCAGAGCCAGTCATCCCACGGAGTGGACAGACGCTTTTTTTTGGCAGGACGATAAACGTTGTTATCCCAGCTCTCGCACAAGCAGCACGAGCCTACCTCTGGGCACCATGCACAAGTGTAGATAGCGAGCGACTTTTTAGCACAGCAGGGAATATTTTACATGAGAAGAGGAACAAGCTGTCTGCCAAAATGCAGAGATGCTTATATTTCTAAAGAAAAATCTGCCATTGATGCTTAGCAAGTAAGCTTTAGGAGATATGGCTCTACTAATCTCTATTCCTCTTCTGTCTTTCTCATTGAATCATAATGCAGAAGACCTCATGACAGTGCAGCTGTGGTTCTGTTAAGCTGCAGTTCTGGAAATCCCAAGAGACGTGAAGTTGTTTTCATGCTGTGCTCTTTCAATGTATCTAGATTTAAATAGGATCTAAAAGGAAAAAAAATTGTAAAAGTAAACAGTTGACAATTTACAATACATTATTGTCTTTTTAATACATATACATTTTTGTTAAAAATGTAATTAAAATTAATGTATGACATGATGAATAGAAGGCTTTAAATAGACCCAGTGGACAACCTTTCAGGTTTTCATAAGATTTGGCAACCCTTTATAGACTTCTTACAATCAGTATCTGTATAAAATCTTATTTCCTTTCATTTTATCCATATAAATCATTATTGTACTTCCTGCTGCAAAACTGTATTCCGCTTCCGCTCTGTTCGTTTTTGTTTTTGTTTATATGTACAGTTATATAAAAATACTTGAGCCCCTCTTGTATTGTTGATCGAAAACTGTATATGATATAAACAGTATATGCTCAATAAAAACTTTACAAATAAATAGACCCAGTGATCGGTGACCGGTATCAACCAATACTGCTATCAGCAATCGGGGATCAGCCCAAAAAATCCTGATCGGAGGACCCTTAGTTGTTGTTTTTAATATCTTCGAGCGCTGCTGCTCTGCCTGGCGCGTTCCCCACTCACGCTGAATGGTGCTTTTTTTCCATATCCGACGCTGACAGCCACTGCCCGAGCGTCCAAATATTGGGTTAAAAATTTGGAAGAATAAGAGATGAAAGAAAAAAGGGTTTGGCATGGAGCAGCTGTTAGTGAGCCGTTAGGAAAGCAGACAAGACAGGAAGAGGAGGCCGGTGGCGGAATACTGTCAACACCCCAGCAGTCAACTCTGCCTGGACGAGCAACTAAAGGGACGCAGCTCCCTATAGCCTCTCTTCTTTCCCAAACACACACTGTTTTTTGGTTGTTGTTTTTTTTAAACAAACACCTGCAGGTGTTCAGATGTGTCATAAGCACATGTGTACCCATGCTTATACTGATCCTGGTAAAGAACCTTTCTCTACAGGGAATCTGTCCCAAGTTGATTTCATTCTTGGTGCATATTGGCCCTTTCCAGCTGTAGCTTTTATGATTTACATTAACATACTATCATAAATCTGTTGCTGTGAGGTGAGAAACACAAAGAAACACTTTATTTTACAACAACACATTTATATAATGCTTTATTTATACAGCACCTGTATCCAAAAACGTTCTTTATAAATAATTACACGGCATTGGCCTGACTTGACCAATCCAGTGTCTTGCTCAAGGACGCTTCCACATGTAGCCAGGGATTTAACCACCAAGCTTGCAATAAGTGGAAGCCCCCCCCCCATCCGATCGGATATAATATGGCACACACTGAATGTTCATTACAAATATTTAATCCTCTTGTTGTCTGGATGTTGCAGGTCATAACTCTTTCTATCCCCATGATTCATGTCTGCCTCCAAATTGTCCACATACTAATCTGTAAACATCTATCTAATAAAAAAATATAGAATATAAAAGGTTATTTCAGGTTGCCAGCAGAGAGTCACAGATTGATGGCTAGAAACAAGGATGCATTTACAGCCACTACACGCAGCATACAGTCACAGCTGCTATCCCATGCTTCTCTCACCCAGCAGGGTTTGAAAACTGCAGACTGGAACACAGAAACAGTTGCCTGGTGTGTACACACACACACACAACACACACACACACAAAACCCACACCACACACACACACCACACAACACCACAACCCACACACCCACACCCCCACACACACACACACACACACACCACACACACACACCACACCCCCACACAACCACCACACACACCACACACACACAACACACACACCACATTTCTCCAGCAATTTCTCTTCTCTCCTTTATCTTCACAGTTCCATCTTTATACCTGCTTGATAGTCAGTCCCAGAATCTCCTTTTCTACTCCTGTTCTGTTCCTCTCCGTCTCCTTCTATTCTTGTTCTTTTTGCCTAAACAACCATTCTACTTTACAATTCCCTTTGTTTTACTCCATATCGGGGTGTTAGTGGCCGCCTAGAAGACATACAGTCATCCTTGTTATCTTTGTGTTGCCAGTGTACAATATAATAGCTTTTCTTTTTGCTCCAATCCCATATACTTCCATCGTATACAATTATCTCAATACGTCCTTTGTTGATTGTCAACGACTCCCAAAACAACACATGACATTTACAGTGTTGGGAAAGTTACTTTTAAAATAACTAGTTTGTTACTTCTTCTCAAAAGTAACTAAATTTGCTACCCAGGTACAAATTTTTGTTACTTCAGAAAGTAACTATTGCGTTACTTTCAAGTAAATTTTTTAATTCTCAAATGTGACCCCACCTCCACCCCTTTTTAAAATGGAACTTAAAAACACATGTACTTGTTCAATTATGTATGATAAATCTGAATATTATCATTAAATGGACACTTAATACAATACATTAACAGAAACAATGTACACACATCGTAACTATGTTAATGTTGCTGTGGGACAAAGTGAGACAAGCTTCCAATTAGACGCCATGTGTGTAGATATGATGTTTAAATAGCGGATTGATACAAATAACAATAGATGTTTTAGAACTTTTGATATTTATTACCTCTCATTTGGGCCCGCCCTACCCATCTCTTGTTGACTGACTCGCTTGTGTTGTTCATTGTGTGTCCGACTGCATGCTTTCGTACACCCGCTCAACTCCACCTCTGGTTGGCTCACTATGAAATTTTACTCAACCTCAGCCAATCGTCAGCATTTA
>NC_045745.1:15429967-15431009 GCF_008692095.1 Etheostoma spectabile | reverse complement strand
CGCTTGTCTCGTGCACTGCCCACTAACCAAGAAAGAACAGTAAAAAAAAAGTCTTTGCTTCTCGTCTCAGAGATCAAGTTGGTCTGATGAAAAAAACAGCTTCAATTATAGTAACACCACACATTTTCTGGCAGGAACGTAACAGCGTTATTAAGATGGGAAGTGGGTCCGTGTACGTTTTGATAGTATGTTTTTTCAATAACTAGAAAAACACTTTTTTTTCGTTTGTTGTTTCAAAACAAAAACGACTAAACCAAATTCAAACAAACGGTCCGATTTTGGTTTTTTGAAATTCCTATTTTAATTTTTCCATTTGAAGATCTACATTAAAGGAAAGACAGGTGGGCCAAGTGACCCAGAAGTAAGAGTAAATATAGCCTGTATAAATACAACTGATTTTTGGCTACACACCGTTTACAAACCGCAGTCTCCTGACCTGAAAGTCCTGTTTGATTCATCCAGCACCCCAACCTGCTGCCTTACACAGAATTTGGTATACTTTGTCCATTGCTTCCTCGGTTGCCCACGCGGTACAGCCGCAAGAGGATGCCACCCAACAATAAACGTACTTATGGATCATTATTAGCTGCATGCACATTCGATCTATGCGTTTGTTTTCTTATTGAGGCCGTTCTGCATTATTTGCACATTTCCAATTACCACTGCTTCTTTTCTGCTAAAACTTTAACATTATTGAATCAAATATACTTGGTATTAATATGTCGACGTGAGGATTGGTTCTCCAAATAGGTATCAGTACTTCTGCATTAACATCTCTTACATCTCTCGTCTCTTTCTAGCAGCCCCTTCCAGTCCTGGAACTTGATCAAAAAACCTTTGAATTGCAGCATATGTCCTTAATGTTCTTGTAGGTCAATTTACTTCATAACCACAAACAAGATGCAATTGAGTTGACTCATGTCCTGCCATAATCACTGTTACATAGAACCAGTTATTCTAATGAAGCCAGTAATGGAGCTAAATACAGCATTAATTAGCAAGTATTCCAAGGGATTGTGTGTGTGTGTGTGTGTGTGTGTGT
>NC_045745.1:15419913-15429957 GCF_008692095.1 Etheostoma spectabile | reverse complement strand
GTGTGTGTGTGTGTGTGTGTGTGTGTGTCTTCACATGTCATACATGGATGTAATCTCCATTTATAAGAAGGCATTGTTGTTTTTGTCTCATTTAATGTGCAGATTTATGTAGCAACATGCTTAAAGGTCTAATCCGCTATAATATGTATGTTTTAGCAGATGTAATTGTGTTACTGGCTTGTTTACAGAGAGGTTTCACACAGGAAGACACAAGATGAGGCTACGATGACAATTCCCTGCAAACTACGGTTGTTGTGGGGGTTAAACTCACACATAAATAAATGCAGCAACAACATCAATACCGTGCAACAACAGTAAAATTGGAACCTGCAGTCAATTAGCAGGGGCTGGACATTAAATGGCTAAAGGAAATGCTGTAAGTTTGGTAAAAAATAAAAATAGAGCAGTTTGGAGCTGTTTGTGAACAGTGTTTTCTCTGGGAAGATGGTAAGTCCCTTTGGGGTGGACTTTGGGCTTTGTCACGTTGTAAACCTAAAACGTGCACAATAAAGATACACACAATAAAAGAAAGGGAAAATCCAAAAAAGCATAATATGAGCTCTTTCAGGAACACATTTAATTGTGAGGTTTGTTAGTAATATTCATATGAGTGTGTGTAGATAATATAGTGTAAGATGTTGTAAAGTTGATAAGCAACTATTAAAACTAAAAGCAGGAGGACGAGAGCGAGGAAGCAACTGGAATCTGGGTCTTTATAGCCTGGGAAACATTGGGCCCGAGAGGCACCGGTGCTTCAGATCTGGCTAAAGGACTGCAATCAGGCTTTGTTGGACTACATTGACAGCAATCAAGGCAAAGCAGTTAAGTGTTGCAGCACGTACAGTGTACACAAGTAGAATAAGTTGGGGATGTCACAACAAACAACTTTAGATCATGTTTAAACATCCTTTATCTGCAGATTACCTTGTTAAGTGCAAAGTTCACCAAGAAAGAAGCAAAGCCACCTGAGTCCTTCGCATCACCCAATCCAAAACAGATCAAAACCGCCTGATGGGAAAGACAATATATTAAAGTAGTACACCACATGGATCCAACTGTTTGCCACTGGTGTGGTGGTTTAAAAACTCATCTTTGACTCTGAGCATGTTAAATTACACATGACCAGTCCCAGTCTCTGAGATCTGTTGATACATCTAGATTCTAACACGGACAGTGCCTTTCTTCTGGCTGTAACCTTCGGCCTGGAGATGATATCAGGTGGTGTCCAAATATCATGAGACATTTCGACCCTGAACCACAATGTCCTTATGTCTCAGTCACTGCCCATGTTCTTTTGGCTCCCAGCTAAACTCCTCTCTTCTGTTCAATAGCAAACATGAGGCTCTTTGCACTTCCTCACCTACCCTGCGAACAGCTGCCTTCCTCTCCCTTCCTGCTACTCCCAAAGCTGTAAAGGGGTGGGGGGAGGTTGTCTTTTTCACTGCATTTGAGTCTAAATTTTAAAATACATGTGAAAATAATCTGAAAAAAAATAACCAAGAACAGGGTTTTTGTAGGTAAAAAAAAAAAAAAAAAAAAAAAAAACTTTCACACCCAGTCTAAAAAGGATTAAGATGCACTACATATTTTATTGGATCTCAATGTACATATGGAGTAAAGAGGGTATTTGTTGTTTGCTTGAAATTAGAGGAACAATGAGTTTTGCCATTCGAGCAAATTCGTGTCTCAACCACTGAAAAAGGTCAAATAAATTTTAGCATTGAAAATTCCCTCACATTTACAAAAAAAAGAAAAAAAAAATTGTGTAACACCCCACACTGCAAGTGAGCACCCAGTCCCTGAGGCCGGAACACATGGTGGCTCTAATAAGCAATAACACATTAATGCCTCGATTTTAAGCCACTGTCTGAACAGATTTACAGGCTGCCATTTAGCCGGCTGCCTTTAATATACCTGTCCTGATGAAGCTAATGCCTGGCTTCATTCCTGCCTACGACCTGCCTCAGGTGACTGCCTTTGCACAGCTCCGAAAATGTCCACCTCCTCCCACTGTGAATTTTTCTTATTAACATCTGTTGGTCAATAGTTGAAAGTGATGCTGGCGCTGCACGTGATGCCACCACAACAGCTGCCGTGTTAAAGTGGAAACCAGAAATAGTCGAAATCTCAGGGGGAGTGGTGTGCCCTCTATCTGACACCAACTTCTCTGGAGTGGCTTTTTACAGATCTCCCAGCAACCACAGCTGGCATCATAATGGAGGTCATGTGGAGAACTGGAGTTACCTAATGGCTAAACACAGAGATGTCTCCAAAGCACTTCATGGCATGAGGGTAGATGTGGAGTTACTTTTAGATTTATTTATTAAACAAAAAAGGTCTAGTTTTTCACCCGTGCAGCTCAATTTGATACAAGAAAAAGTATAATTTCCTTTCTGTGGATGACTCACTTGTTTTCTAAGATTCAGAAGAAGATTTTGGATGTCATTCATTTTTATCAACCACATCGTCAGACTACGTTTTTGAGCAATGCAAAACCCCAAATAACTTCAAATGTCAACTGATGTTTTTAAAAGTTCTTGCTTCATGCAATGTCTGAACGTGACAACTTAGGTATGGTTAAGGTTCAAGAAAGAGTGGTTATGGTCAATAAAAATTTTAGAGTCAATTGCACATCTGTGCAGAATACAAACTCTTCTGTACATACACGTAGGTCATACTAGTAGAGTAAGGTGCAGAATTGTCCAGTACGGACATAGTTCCTAGGAATACTGCTGTCTTTTATTTGCCGGCACTTAAACCGTTGACAGTAAAAAATAACTTTAAAATATTCTTTGTGTAACGTAACTTGATGTGTGTTATCTGCCGCAGTCTCACTGATGCGTTATGGAACCCACAAAACTTAGGCAAGACCCGCCCTTCAATGGCACTCACACACACTACAATTGGCCAGGCGTCCGTGCTTACACAAGGTAACTTAACCAGATTTGTTCAGGTCCTATCCCCTGACCAATCGGCTATCCTAACATTAACCCCTCCAGGTCAATGCCTAACCCCATATAACTGTGCTGCTTCATAGAGCGGGACTTGCCTAGAAGTTAAGTGGGATCCATAATAACACCTCACTGTGGAGTAATTTTGGATACATTTCTTTCTTCTCATGGAGATTGAAATTTGGTTTATTTCTTAATTTAGTTTCTTCGGTTTGATAAGTTCTTCACAAAAGCATTTATTCTATTTCATTAAACACCCAGGCTGATTTAGAGTTTAATAACTTACATTGTGTCCAGAATTATGAATAGCCTACTATCAGCTGATATCAAGTCACATGAAAATACACTTCATCTCTCATTTTTCTTGTTATCTTTCTCTACGTGGATAAGTTGCATTATCCTCGTTGTCTAATGCCATTCTGCATCATTCCGCAGCATATTTACATCTCCTTAACCATTCCGCTCTTTCATCTTCTTCTACTCAGTATCCACTCTTCTTTTAATCCTTCTCACAAGTACTCACTTAACATACATAACATAGCATCTGTGAGCCATGCAGCTGGCCTTTAAGTAGCCTCTCAACAGGACTGCAAAGCTACTGTCAACTGCACCCGGATCAGTAGAGAGAGTAGAAAAGCTTGTGGACACATGAGGACTTGTGGCTCGATGAGAACCAGTTGGTAATGGCACCCACACACGACTTTTAAAGTGGTCAGATTGCTGTACTTAAGTTACTGTGGTTTGTACATAAGGAGTGATGTGAGACAGAGGCTCACACATTGAAAGACATTTCCCCAGGAAGAATCCCCAAAAAGTCTAGTCTCCAAATTTAGTCAACAAAACACACAGTGAGGAGTGACACACGCAATACCACGTGTGACGTCCGCAAGAAGCCGGCGATCCAAGGTGTGTGTATGTTGATATGCAGCAAAAACAAAAATAGATCATGAATAGCTGGGGAGGCACTAGCAGCAGTGATTGTCTGTTCTGCTGGCTGATGTATTGTTGCAGGGGTTACGACTCCCCTCCCCTCGATATTTCCTTCACACCACATCTTGCTCTTCATCTCTCATCGGCTTTAGGTCGTCGTTGTTGTCATTGATGGTCAGGACCATTTTCACACTATAGGATATGGACTCACAAGTCCAGATATTCAGCTTGCTAGATATCTCTCGGGAGTCTGCGATGCATCAGCACATCTCTCAGATCGCGTCTTAGAAAATTCACACACAGCCAATGTCCCTCAGTTATTTGCCTCAGATCTGGGGCTTTTGTCTGCGATTTCCAAAAAGCTTTTGGTGAGTGGATAATCAGGGCTAAAATCATGTAGTGTAATTTTGCTTAAGTGTTAGGAATTGAGACTGCTGAATGAACTGAAGAAACAAATTACAAACATGTGTTCTTGTTTTTTTTTTTACTACCAAAAGGGAACACTTTGACTTCTACAGAGAACTAGCTTCAAAGCAACCTCTTATTCAGCGTTTCTTTCATGCGTCTTTCTAAGGAAATAAAGTGCATTCCTGGGTTTACTTTCCATATTCAAATTGGTATCTACAACAGCACTTGCTTTTACAAACTGGAACCTTTGTGAAATAAACAAAGTTTAACGGTTACTTTGTGATGAGTGGCAGCCTGGGTACTTACGTCATCGGAACTCTGTTTCATCCGTATCCATATTCCTCACCAACGCTCTCTTTCAAAGTCATTTTTTCTTTCTAGTTAAAATTTTTTCTGTCTTAAATCTTCGGCGTTCAGTCCTCTCTGTCCCGCTGTTTGCACAGACATGTCTGAGGTACAGCCTCGTTAAAGTAATTGCAGAACTGTTATATTATATATTCTTTGCACAAATCTGCACTGGAAGGCCAACACAATAAATTTCACCTATCACTATGTTACCGAATACATCTTTGTTTCCTTTTAAAGAGCGTCAAGGTAGAATCCTGTGACAGATAGGTACTAGTTCAAATTTCCTTTAGGCTCTGAACCCACACAGGTGTATTCACTTACTCTGCCTGATTAGACCTCTCTTTTTTCCTTTTTTTTCAATTCTTTATTGTACAAAGTTTCATTTACAAAGTTACACACAGATAAATGGAATGGACATGGGAAAACAGGAGCAAAAGAAAAGACAATAAAAATGCATTTACATTTCAAAATGCCAGAGCATGTGTATAATTTCATGTTTAATAACTTAAAGGTAAATGTTTTTGTTTCTCATATTTAATAAAAGGGTGCTATATTGCTGAAATTCATTGATAAAGTTCAGGAAAGGAATTTCAAATTTAAAAAAAGCAGTTGTATAGTATACATTGTTATTTTCAATCTTATCTTGACAAAAATATAGCATCACATCAAACATATTTAATCAATATTTTTATTTTATTTTCTTTTTGAGAAATATGTCTACCTCCATCCAGAACAGTGAAAAAATAGATGGGAAGCACTATCTTCTTCTGGTCTACAGACATCACACATGTACTCAATGTTTTGATTGAAACCTGATTAGACCTCTCTGCTCAGGTTGAAGATGAGTTACATGATGTCACCAGTGTGTTTGGGAAATATTCGATTGTGTGCTTGGTAACATGTAGGGACTATTCCAACAAGTCCTCCAAGCCCTACCACATAGGTTGTTTGTTCCCCTTTAATATGACCTATAGGTGCATTTAATAAATTTGTGCCCCTACCAATGGTAGGACATACAACGCACAGGAGCGTTTTCCGTCTTCATAAAAAACGTAACGTTTGCAGTTTTGACCACATCAATCAAATCACATCACATCAAAACAACATGAATTTGGTTAGGTTTAGGCACAAAAACTACTTGGTACATTTTAGAAAAAGGTTGTGGTTAAAACCTGTACATTTCTCATGTTACTTCACTTCTGCACTCACATTGCATGGTTCTGTTTGTTAAGAAAAGTTAAAATACCTTTCCATTTCCTTTTATTTTTACACTAATTTCAAAGGGGACACAAACACAGGTCTCCTGGGTTAGAGTCCTGTGTTTGTTTGACCACAAACTGACATCCATGCTTAACTGACCTTTTGTGTTTTAAATGCCACGTTACACGGCTATTGTCATACTTAATATGACCACTAAAGGGTGCCGTCTAACAATAAACGTAAAAATGGGTCGTAATTGCTGCTTTTACAAACAACCTATGGGGTCGTTTTTCAGGGGAGGACAGTTTCAACTATTCACAGGGCAAGTCAGCGAACTACTGTAGCTACATTAGCAAGCCAGCACATGCTAGCGTTAGTAGCTCCCCAAGCTTCTGTGACGTTTATTTCTCATGGCATTTCGTTCTCAGGATTGTACATATTTCATTAAACAAAGAGTCTCCGCGCTAAAGTGACAATTCACAGTTGATTAAAAAAACAGTGTAATTGTAGCATTGACTCTTGCAAACCATTCCTCTGTTGAGGAGTATACAGCAGTTAATACTCTGACAGAGGAAGCCACCCCAAAGTTGATGGGACAACAGAACCAATTGCAATCCAAGTTTTTTCAATAGATGAACGTAATTGATAATGACCATTAATAAATCAACAGGGACACATCAGCTATTTGCACAAAATAAAACTTGGTTTCTGTAGAGAACCAGAAATTGTAATTCGGTGTTTACAATACCAGCGGCTTAATTTAAACACAAGCGTAATCCAAACGCATGACATTTAAACACTTGCTTCTGCTGGCGAATGAGTTGATTAGTTCATTTTAAAGTATCATTAACATAATGATTATTTAGGAATCCACCACTACTAAGATGTGAACTAATGGTGAGTGAGGGAATACTATTAGCAGGCACTTCCTCTATGGGCTGTGGATGAAATAAGAAAGCTGGACAGAATAATAATAGTGATGTTAGAGCTGTGCTACGCCAAGGGTCAAAGAGTAAGTAATTACTTGGAGAGGGAATAATCTCATTATTAAAAAATCTTAGTAATTGTAAAACCTCAGTCAGGTCGTAAAAAATTGTAAATTACTGTTAAATACTGCAAAAGGTCATAAGGGAAAAAAGAATGTAAGATTAGGAAGAGTGATATAATGGCAATGGTGATACAAAATTACAGTCTATTTAATGCCTGGAGCAGCTGCCTGAGACTGGGAGCAGATTACAGAAACATCTTTCTAGAGGCAATTTATCTTACAGCACAAGTTAAGAATACATTGTGATTAAGGCTGCAGTCACACACGCAATCGGGGA
The DNA here is from genome assembly GCF_008692095.1 of Etheostoma spectabile. Classification (NCBI taxonomy): domain Eukaryota; kingdom Metazoa; phylum Chordata; class Actinopteri; order Perciformes; family Percidae; genus Etheostoma; species Etheostoma spectabile. The sequence continues at coordinate 15,422,795 of NC_045745.1, read as the reverse complement.
CAGTGCAGAAGTGAGTTGCTTCGACTCACTTCTGATATATTCTGATATGTGGTAATTAAGGACTCTAAGATAGATGGGATGTTTGGAGAAGGACCAAATTTGCACCACAGCGTTAACAGAAAATACCTTTTTTGCAACATCCCAGCGTACTGCTGTGTGTTGTAATGCTGTGGTGTGTTTGGTGTGTGTGTGTGTGTGTGTGTGGTGTTTTATCAGTCGCAGCAGGTCAGACAGTGACTCCTCAGGTCTGATTTGCTTTGACCCTGAGCGTCCAGGCTTCCCTTCAGAGAAACACTGGGCCCACGCAACACTGCCAAACCTAAGGGATGCTGTTCTGTTGTGGACACACGACACTGGCCTGGTGTCACCCTGTGAATCCACAGAGAATCAAAAATCTGATTAAAAAAAAAGATTGAGGACAAGGTTTACTGCAGTTTCTACCAGTCACATTCAGTACAGATCATATTACAAAGGACTTGTAATTGACTAGTTTGTTAACAACATGCATAGTGGTTTGTCTATATGTTGTAACCCTGTCTACTGCTACTTTGCAACAGCAACATTTGAATGCCACCTGACTTAAATTTGTTTTCAACATAACGTGGAAATGATAATGAACATGCTAAATGTTCACTGACAGCACATTATCTAGGCAGCAAAACATAACTGCCAAAATAAATTAGTATACAAACAGAATTTCTGGATGATTGGGCTGCATTTCAATGGAATATCTTTCAAAATGGTTAGTTGCATCTGTGTTCGACAAGTCAAAATGCCCACTATGGGAAAAGTCTATCTATATTTCAGTATAGCACAGTTACAGAGGTGGTTTCAGTTATTCTGGCTGATTAGACATCTGCTTTTTGTTTTTAAACCTATTGTCTGTCTGCTGCCTTGAAACGCGCCACATTTAGCAAATATGCCATTTTTTTAAAAACTATATAACATACAGTATTAAGGACTGCAATAGCTGGAGAAAAGTGATACTTTCTTCCACATAGGTCTACAAACAGAGTATGTTAGCATGCTAACACGCTAAGCTAAAATGGTTAAGAATAAATAGTAACACTTTACTTGAAGATATCTACGTAAGAGTGATATGACACTGTCATGACACATGAACCGTAACCCTAACTTGTCATGACAAAACCGAATGACACCAAAAGAAACATTATGTCATAAACGTTTATGACTTTTTTATAATGTTTACACACAGTGTTGCCCTATTTCAGCTCTTGTTTCCACTCAAGGACGTCGCCGGCTGGCACTTACACGGGTAACATCTAACTAGAACTGTTGATTTATTTAATGAAAGAGGAGAGACAAGCTAAGGACTTAAATGCTTTGCTTCCTCATACAAAAAATGTATTGATTTCAATTCATGACATTATTTGAGACTTTACTTACTGCTCAACAGAAAACAGCTAGAACAAGCAGAGACATTGAGAGAGGCTCACTTGGATTAAAAAAAGGTTAAAAACACTGTAAGTGTCATTTGGGGGACTTTGCCTTACAGCGTTGTTTCTTGCTTTTGTTGAAGAAAAGGCTAGAAATAAAAACGAAGCAGGCGACAGAGGTTCATTACAGCACAGGGAACCAATTGGCCACACTATCGTTTTTCCAATAGAGTCTGCTAACCACTGCTTTAGGTGATTATAGATTTATCCATCTCCGCTTCCTTTTCACCTCTTCACACATCACAGACTCTTGCTAAATGTTTCCCTTTGGGGATGAATTGCGAGAGCTTGATAAATTGTGCTCAAGTGCGCCAGGCTTTCAACTGATCGCTGTGAACAGGCCACTGAGAGTCACTGGAGCATTTCCAATGATTTTTCCAATATGTTTATGTCAATATTGTTTTAATTATGTTAATATTTTTGATGTAGCATCTTCTAAACTAGATTAAATATTTCATGTTCAACTGGGTAATGGCAAAGAAGAGCACTCGCAAACATAAGAGCTGCTGCCAAAAACACAAATAATGAACAAAACTGCAACTAAACAGCACGTATAAGGCCTCTGCAAGGATAGAAGTCACAACATGAGAGCTTAACGTTGCATTAATCATTGTTTTATTAACAAATTACGGTTTGTTATGCAAAATGTGTCCCCTCTGCAGTTCCCAGCAGTACTGGAAATTTGTGCATCTTCAAAAATGATATTTTGAAATTAGACAAAAAAATAATATCCAAATATCAGGATTTATACAAACGGTATCTAGAAAAGAGCACAAATTGAGTCATGGATTTGGTAAAAAAAAAAAAAAAAAGCTAGTCACTGCTGACTGTTTAATGTTTTAGAAGTACAATCATCTCTTATGTTACTATTTTGAAACCAAAGATAGGGGTAATAACTTTCACTTTAATTCCAAAACCCTAGTAAAATAATGAAAACTTCATTTTGGAATTCACACCCTTCATTTTCTGTCTTTGAATTATATCCTGCAGCAGAAAGACTCGACCCTCCTCCTGCTCCCGCACTGCCGTCGCCTCCATTATGAAAATCACCCCACCTCCTCCGCCCCTACTTACCCCTGTCTCCCCCACTTTTCTCCCTATGCTGCTGGCTGCCACGACACCTCTCATAATTTCTCCTGCTATATGGCTGCTGTCAGGTGATGAAATGGTTTCCTTGACCAGAGCGGGGGCCTGGCAGTTGTTTTAGTGTTTGAGTTTTAGCAGAGCGATAAAGCATCGCTGGCTAACCCCGTTTGACAGAGAGCGATATCTAATAGTCCTGTCGCTCTCATGCCAAATCGCTTGCTGCATTTCAATTAAGGGCTCTTCAGGGGCGAAAAAGGCAATATCAGACATGGCGTGTGTGCGAGTTGGTATTAATGTGTGGATGCACACATTGTTACTTCAATGTTTGACCTGGCACAG
>NC_045745.1:15410919-15419903 GCF_008692095.1 Etheostoma spectabile | reverse complement strand
GTGCAAAGTTCGACACTGGATGATTGTGCCAAAAAATACTTTACCCAATTCCAATAAACTGCGACAGAAATATACAAAATGTACATGATGGCACAACTCTAAGACTCAAAGACTCAATTTCTTACATTGCTCCAGCTAATTTTTTACGTCCTTGTTTATCCAGTGCTAAACATGACATGAGATGTCAGATGGATCAACATATTGATTCTTCTGCTTGCACTGTTTTCTCTTTTAACACTTGCATGCTTGCAACATAAACCTTTTATAGGATGCCATATCATAGAAGACCTTTACTCTTAAAGCCCCCTATTTTTACTCCTACTTTACCCCCACTGGTCAAACTTTGACCCTTCTTACAAATTGGTTTCTTTACATTAATTATCACGGCCTAACAACGGCTGTATGGCTCGGAGTTCTGTTTCCAATTTGTAAAGGTGACAACTGGGTTTTTCCAAGCCAGCACAGTGAAATTAAAATTTAATTTAATTTTCACTGGGCTAAATGCAAATTAAAATTCAATGTACTATAAATATTATGCAATGTATAATTAAATATGCTGTGTGTTTGTGTGTTCCTTCGTATCCTTAAAGAAGCAACTGGTCAAACAGTGACCCCACATTCTGTTTTCTTTTGGTTGCCATTCTTTGTGTATTTTTTTCAATTTCCAGTTTGTTGTTACTGAGCCTGTACTTGGTTAGGATCGGTTTTTGCTTTCTATTTCTGACAGTTGAGATATACTAATTCATAATCTCTTTATAGGGTTATACAACACTAATCTACTTTGGCTTTTAGTCTCTTATAATTTGCTTTATTCTGGTGTTTGGTGAGCAGTGTTGTCGTGAGGCTGCTCAGACCGTCTGCGAGGGGCAGTTTAGCCTCAGTACCAACCATTGACTGTCAAATTAACAAACTGACAGGGGGACTCTAATCTGGGCTCATCTCTTGAGTTTGGAGGGTTTTGGAGAGAAGTGGGTCTTGTGGGCTGGATTTCAGATGGGAAAAAAAAAAATGTTAGTTATCAGTGTGTGCGCCCAAGTCTGCAGTAAATGCAGTTTTTGTTGTGCTCCTGTGTACTTTAAAATATATAGACTCTGTGGATCTGTCTTTTTTTCCTCCTGCTCCAGAAATGCTTAAATGCAACATTGTGCAGTGTGTGCAGTACAGTTTCTGATTGAGACTCGCTTTGTTTTCCTCACATGCCCTCAGCCTCATTTATTATAATAGGCTTCACGTGAACAGAACTGGTCAACGTACTTTTCACGAACATGCAACGATCAATACCATAACAAAAATAAATAGTAAATAAAGATTAAAGCATGCTACACAGAGGTAACAGTCGGAAAAAGGACAAAAAACACGTAATATTTGTTTTTGCTTATGATTATACTCAACATTTATGTAGCAATGAGATACATATTAAAATACCTCAGATGTGACACGATGCAGGGGAATTCGGATCCAAATGCAGAGAGAGACAGGCAAGCAGGGAGAATGAGGTAAATGTCAAGAACTTATTGTAACAGAGTTCACAATCCACCAAACCAAAAGGCAAAAACAATCCAAAAAGGGCCAGGTGGGAAAAGGCGAGAAATAGACAGGAAGCAAAGACAGGGAAAATCTCACAGGGAAACACAGGCCGCAGGAACGGGACCACACAGCAGGACGAGGAACATAAAGGCCTGAACAGGCAGACGAACCAAAACCATCTGACAAGAGACAGGGATGCACAGACACTAAATACACTAGGGTAATGAGGTAACACGAGGCAGGTGACAAGAGGGCTGGGAAGCAGGTGGAAAACATCAAGTAATCACAAGAGCGGGAAGACACAGGAAGTAAAACTAAAAACAGGACGAGACAAAAAAATTGACTTCAAAATAAAACAGGAAAAAGAACACAGACACTCAGGGGAACACAAGACAGGACCAAAGAGACAAGACCCGGGAGGAAACAAGACACAAACACAAGACAGGATTAAAAAAAAAAAAAGGAGCAAAAGAACCCAAAGCAAAAAACCTAAACCCTAACATCAGAGCATCCAATAACATACGAGATGGATTGGATGAAGGGATTATGGGCAGTGTGTCAGTGGGAGCAATGACTTCCTTGAGTTATGGATGACATTTGTTGTTACTGTTACTGTTACTGAAAGTGGGGTCAATTGGTTTTATGTCAGGGTTGATGCATCTTGAGGTTTCACCTTAGATACAGTTTTCTTTATTTGAATAGGCATTAACTCTGTGTGTGTAATCTTGTTTGTTTACTTATTCATTCCCCTTTAACTTGCCTTTCACATATAATGGAAGATGTGATGGGAGTGAGAATGTGTTGGAATAAACACCAAGTACAGACTGAAGTGTCTGCAAACCTCATAGCTGAGTGACAAGGTGATCATACCCCTCAAAAACATGAACTCTCTTTAAACCTGCAGTGACTTTGAAGAAAAAAAAAGACACAAGTCCAATCCAACCAAGCTATATGGATTTGCCAACATTGAATGCAAGAGGGAGAGAAAGGGGAGGAAGCCATTATGCCATTATGTGCCATTGTGTTTTTAAGCATCCAAATCTTTGAAAGTCTTTGTAGGTTTACGTAATTATCCAGAATCACACGTGCTGATGGTTTAATTGACATAATCCTCAGTATGTGCATTTTTATTTCATTTTCCTCACAGTCTACCAAGGCCCTTTTTGTTGAGGGTCTTCTCAGGGCTGCAGGTCAGATGTCTAATTTGGGTCAATTAACTTGTCAAAGGGAAAATCAGAAAACAGGACTGGAAGTCTAATGTCAAGCTTAGTATTGAACAATGGAGCTGAATCAGAACAAAGGCAATTTAAATAAAAAGGGTGCATCCTCTTGGGTGGGAACTGTCAACCTGTGTGCATGTTTCTCTGTATGTCACTGACACCAACTGCCAACCATTAGAACAGCGTGTGACCTGTCGGGGGAAATTTGTTTGGCAGATGTGAGTGTCCTTGTGGATGAAAACATAAGAGGGGTCCTACAATAAATTATTGCAGCATATCCCTACCGGTGGTCACAAACTCCAGAGAATACTGTTAAGACAGAACTCCTTAAAACCAGTTTGGCCTACACAGGCAGCAAACCCTGTTGTGTTTTTGAGAAACAATGGATTTTACCTTCAAAGAGTGTTGTCAACAGGTTTGCTTCACTACATTCAGACACCAAGGCTCCAAAACATGCAAAAGAATAGCAAACCTGAACTGGATGATTACTATTCAAATCTGATTTTTTGTTTGGCTTTCCTGGCACTCACACGTACACACACTAGTCCACGTCTCATTTGATCTGTTTTCTTGTAATTTATTTAATGCCTTTGTTGATTTTAGTGTGCAAAATCAAACCAATAGTTTTCAACTACACTGACAAATCATGAACCACTCTAAAGACTTTGATATAACTATGTCTATTTAGGGAAAGTGGCTTTGTAAAGACAGGAAACCCGGACGTAGTTTAGTTGACATTGATTAGATGCCACAACGACCTTTCATTTTTCTTCTTTTATTCCGAGCGATCATATTGTAAAAGAAAGACAAAAAATGAGATTTTTATTATTAAAAATAACAAAACAAATAAATGAGTTTAAAAAATCACAGCTAACCAGGTTCTTTACATAAATCCACACTTACATGCACGTGTGTGCATAAATTACAGAAAACTATTGAACTATTATAGCTAACTAGCTAATTATCTACATGTCAAATCTCCAACAACAACAAAAATCCCCCCTTAGCAAATACTCATCTCGCTCTGTTCAAAACTGGGAACATTGTTATACAAGCCCTCGGACAAAACTCTCTTATAGCCAGAGGATAACAGGATGAGAATGTTTCCTCCATGACTGAGAAATACTGTGGAGAGCTAGATAAATACAGCAGGGCAAATGAATGCAAGGGAGACATACCTAAAAATACACACACATACACTTACACTCACCGAACAGGCTGCTTATCAGAGGCTGGGAGAGGAAGATCAAAGTAGCAAAAGTGTGGAAAGGGGGGGAAGGGTGTGAGTTGAGACGGAGCTGAGAGGTATGATGCATGATGTGAAAGAAGAGAGAGAATGGATGATAAAGAATAGAGGAGAGGCAAAAGAACCAGAGGAAGATTGATAGAGAAAAGAGAAGAAAAGAACGAGACAGAGAGGCAGAAATGAGACAGATATGAAAAGCTCAGCTCCGAACCATCTGAGAGGAAGGCAGTCATAGTCACAGATTTAAAAGCAAGTCTTCGGATCTTAGTTTGATGGATAGAATGACTCCCTCCAGGAGAGAAAAGATACAGATAAAAATACAAATGGAAGGACTGTTCAGAGTGCACAGAGAAGTAGAAAAGAAGAAAAAAAACAGTGTGAGGTGGATTGTGACAAGAACTTTGAAAATGACTTTAAAACAGGCGGCATAATGAAGGAACTGATATAGAGAAAAAAAGTCAACATCAACTCTTTAAACTGCAGATTTGAGTCTATTGCTGGAAGGGACAGGTGCACTACAAAATTCTGTTTTGAAGATACTTAAAATGATTTGTCTTACAGCTCATCAACTGATTTCGTTGTGTTGGCTCAGTCAGAAAAGTCCAGCCTTTTTTTAGCCACTAGCCTGCTAACTATCAGTGAGCCTGAAGTGTGGAAATCATGGCTGTGTTTTAACCACTAGAGGTCCCTGGGGCAAAATGAGCTCTAGGCGCTTCACAATACAAAGCTTTCAGATTATGGAACAAATAATTAACTGAATTTTTTTTTGGCCACATGACTCTTTAGCGGCTGGATGTTAAAAATGTTCTCAACAGCTCCAGTCACTAAAGTTGTCTGTGTGTGGAGTGCTCTGGCACAGGTACAGTGCAGCGTGTTCATCAGAGATTTTTCACAGATGAATAGTTGCAACTATTAATTAAATATCAGAGTTTGCAAGCCAGAACACTAAAAGAATAAGCTCCATAGTATTTGCCAAAAAGTGTCTCTTATATAATGTACTGTTTACATGAAAAAAATAACAATATATTAAAAAGTATATTTTGCCATTTTCACAACGTAAAACTTAAAACTTTATACTTTAAGGTTCTTGTTACTGTTGTTTAAGAAAGTTTACTTAATTACAAAGTGGTGCGTTTCCCCAAACAAATTTTAGCTATTACTAAAAAAAAAGTTTTGTCTCGTCAAAACATACAATAACAGCAAATAGTTGCAAAAGAGATCTCTTCTAACTGAGGAGGCCACAATTTTGAATTAAATGTTGATATTGTATGGTTAGATACATCTATTTCTAGATGCCAAAAGGGCACACTTTATTGAAATAACAGTTTTGTCCAAAGTGTAACATTCCCATGTTCGGCATTAACAAGTCACTAATAGGACGGATGAAGAGAAAGGGAGACGTGATGAAGGACACACACATAATATGCAAACCATTGCTACATACATTTTCAAGCTTTAATCCTTCTCTTTCCCCTCATAAAACTGTCCTGTATGTGCAAGCCAATATATTCTGCTTGATCCAAACTGCTCTTTTTGGTGTGTGTGTGTGTGTGTGTGTGTGTGTGTGTGTGTGTGTGTGTGTGTGTGTGTGTGTGTGTGTGTGTGTGTGTGTGTGTGTGTGTGTGTGTGTGTGTGTGTGTGTATGTCTCCCCCCCTCTGGCATGTTGCTGAGCCTTCCCCCTCTCCAAACCATAAAAATGATGGGCCCTGTATTTTCTTCTGAGTAAAGAGAGAAAAACAAGAGGCTCCTCTCTTAATGCCAGCCAAGCGGAAGATAAAGAACAAGGGTGATTAAGCTTTGTCAACACAGACACACAAAACTCTAAGAGATCAAATAAAACGGAGAAAACATAAAGCCTTGAATGTGGATATTATGTGCAGTACCTAGGAGACGTGATGGGACCATGAATGAAACACACAGGAAATGAAATATAAAAAAAGCTGGGAAAGTAACCCAGGCACTCGGCGGGTTCACAAAGGTAAAGAAGCACCACACAGCAGGGCACAGCTAGACTTGAGAGGAGGGGCAGGCAGGCCTGAGGAAAACTCCATCCCAGAAATCAAAAACTCCAGGCAGCACAAAAACATGCAGCTCAGGGATCTTGAAAAGAATGAAACACACAAAACAGCTCATGGTTGGGAAACCACGGAGAAAAAAACACACGTTCTAATAGGCTTGAGAGTCACTGTCCGACTGGTACTCTACCCCGGGAAGCCAGGGAATAATCTGGCGCTGACAGTGGGAAGCACGGGACCATCAACAGGAGCCTGATGGACGGATGACCCCACGTGCAAAGCTTCGCCAGGCGATCCGTAGGAAAGCCCTGTCCAAAAAACACCCACACATGGAAGGAGGGGAAACAAAAAGAGGAAAAAATTTAAAATAAAAAATCAAATGATAAAAAACACAAAGCCCTGGGTACCGCAGGATTGGCTGAACACCTTCGGAAATAGAAACCCATGTCCGTCATAGATTTATTTATAGGATAGGATAAAATAGTCAATAACAATCTATAACAAATTTATCAGTTACTTCTACATAAACTGTAAAAAAAACAACCAATTCAAATAAATGAATGAATTTCTTTGGTATTTTTATCATATAACCGATATGCAATGATGATTCCTGTGTAATTTACAGATTGATGTTGTCCAAAGTCAAGTCTCTGTTTGATTAAGTGACGAGGGCCCTAGGGCCTGTCATAATAGCGTGAACTGGGGCCCATTGTAACTACCTTATGCCACTGGGTAATTAGATGAGTGTTGAGGCGTGGGGGTTCAGTGAGGCCCCTTCAGATGTGAGAGAAGATAGTCTGATGCTTTGCTTTTGCTCCCCTCTGAGACACTGATAGAGTCTTCTATTGAGGCTTTCACTCGCTGAGTACTTCTGACTCGCCACAACATGTACACACAGCCCAAGCGCAACATGACTCATGGGTCTTGTTAGACCTTGGACTCAGGTAACACCTTGCACTGGGTGCTATGACACAGGATATTGAAAAACTACAGCAACACTTGTAGCATGAGACAAGCTATATCATGAGACAGGTCTCACATCAGTTTGCCTGAAACACGTCAGTCTTTCATTTCTATAAGTGTTGTTGGAGTTTTTATCCTAGTTGAAGTTGAGCCAGGATACCATACTCTACACAGAGTACTACACTCAATAATTTAAATACGTTTGCCATCAGCAGCCTTGATGTTTTATTGAAGTTAGTTTCAAATAGCCAGAAAGCTGAAGCAATACACTGTACATGTAAATGTTGCGGTAGCACCTCATTCAAGAACTCACTCACATGTGTTACTCAAGGTTTAAGTAATGATTTGAATGGAGGTACACAACTGAATGAATATGTCTAGACATAATAGGTACTGGTATATTGTTAAGAATAAAAAATAATCTTTTGGCTGTTCAGAACATTTCATGTGATGTCAGATTATTTCTCTTATTGTGTAATCCTATTTTTATTTTATTTTTTTGTTTTAATTCAGAGTTTAGAAGAGATTATGTTTTTGAAAACCTACTGACACACAGTTGCTGTATTGACTTAGTTGCATGGTTCCATACTTTGACTGCTATACCTTACACCAACAGACACTCATTCAGTATCTGGTGAGGTTTGATGTGGAAGTCCTACACTACCAAAACGTTCAGGAGTAGGACTCGTCAGTGTTAGTCTTCACGTTCGTTGAGCTCTCCCATTGAGGAGATAAGTTCTGGCCTCAGTCCAACTGTTGCATCTGCTAAACCTTCAGGTCTCCTGACGCTCAACATATTGACGTCTCTGTGAAAAGCAGCTACCTGATGGAATGGGGTGAAAAAAAAAGCTGGGCGACCTAATCCAGCAGATGCAGAAAAATTATCACAGAGAAGCCAAATCGGTCAGTAACTGTGAAAATTGCCCTTGATGGATAGTTTCACGGAAGTTGTCTGACTGGATTCCAGCTGTGTGAATAAAGCTGCTGGTGCTTTGGGTTGCTCTTCCAGTTCGTTGCTGCATGGTTTCCGTGGGAAGACGTTACTGATCAGGCTTTCTACTGAAAAAATAAAACTTTTACACAGCAGATCTGTAGCAGTCAAAGCTATTATGAGTCGTTTGGTGATGCCCGTACTTGCCTGCCTCTTGAAGCTGCCTGCGTCACTCTCAATGAAGAAACTCAGTGCTGTCGTATTAGATATTTAATTGTCACTTCAACATGAGGCAAAAAACAATATAATAATTTCACGAAGCCACGATCAAAAAATTCTCTTTGTGGTCGACCACAGTGACACCTTTCATAATTCATAATATTTAATTATATTTATCTCCTCCCAAGCCGGAGGGTGAGAGTATATGAGCCTCATTTCTTTGTATTTTTGTGTGATCACTGAAAGAAACAGATAATGTGCGAAATACTTTATTAATTATAATTTAAATTATCAGGCTCTAAAGAGGGTATTTTTCAGGAACCTCAACAAAAGGATGTTGATCTCTTGAGAAATTTCTTATCAAAGTTAGAAAACCCTTTTCAAATGCTACTTCATAACCATTGTCAAGACTTTCACCCTCCAGTGATCAAAAGTAGCTGTGAGTTTTCCGGCTGGTAGATTTCATTTGCTGCTGTCTCTCAGATAGATTCGCCTGGCATGACTTTGAACAAATATCCACAAAGCCTGGTTATCTTATCTGTTGATGACACGCACCCAGCAGCCATCACTTCCTGCTTTTTCATCCAAGGGGTTTTTACATTTTAGGCACCTAGCAGATGCTTTTATGCAGCGCAGCCTGCGACGAATAAGCAGGTATAAGAGTTCAGTGTCTTGGAAAGGATGTTTTTATATGACACAAAGGGGTTGAACCTGTCACACACCTTTCTCCCCAACCTACAGAAACAGAGGGGCCATTGCAACAAAGTTCATATGCACTCATTGTGTTTATATCATTACACCAAATTAAGATTTTAGTGATCGTCTGAATATGTTTGTGATTCAACCCTCAAACTATGTATTT
>NC_045745.1:15388951-15410909 GCF_008692095.1 Etheostoma spectabile | reverse complement strand
TACACTCCAGTGCAGTTTTCTGATCATTTTGTAAAATAACGAGGATTGGAGTTCTGATTTCAGTTCAATATTACTGCAGAATCACGCTCAGTAGGTATCATATTATATACCTAGAGATTGGCATGGTTTTATTTCAGTTAGCCTAATAGCTGGTTTGATTTGCATTTTGGAGATGATTTTATGGAAAGTACCCCAGGCTAATCTCTATGTATGGTGAAGGGTATGTGATGATGTCGGGCTATTTTAATTCTGAAGGCCAAGGGAACTTTATCAGGATGCAGAGTATCCTGGATCCATGAAATAAATGGCCTTTACTTAAAAAAATCTGCCTGCCTCTATGGGAATTTAACACAGGGATGTCTGTACTCATGTCCCCTGTATTTTAAGCAAGAACATTTACTATTTACGATACATTATTCATTCACAAAGAAAATTGGTGTCCTTAAAGGTTGGATTTTCCCTCATTTTTTAATCAAGGCAATAAGATCAATTTCCAAAAGATGATTTTTTTTATTCCTCTTTTTTTTCAACTTAAGCATGTGTTCCTCTACTCATGAGCAGAACTGTATTCGTGAACTTGTTGAGTTAATTACTTGATGTCGTGCTGCAGTTCAAAGTACATGTAAAAGGGATTTGTTGGTTTCTGACCAGGTAATGTGCAATAGTGTGTGTCGTCCCACAATCTGTGGCAGCCATTAATGAAAACTACACTAGTCAAGGATGCCTATGTCCCCCTTGGTCTGTTTTCCTTTCTCTCTGCTGTTTCCCAGCTTTAAAAGACAGACATGCCACGATAGACTTTTTTATTCACGCACAGCTTTTCTTCCTTTGGTGTTACTCCAAGATTCTGGGTAATTGTGGCCCATAATGGTTCCGAGCACACATTATTACAAAAAGTATAAAAGTGTTGAAAAGTTTTTCAGCTCAAATTACCCTTTATTATGCTGACACGTGTTTCACACTAAGAGTAAAGCAGTCAAAAACCAATTCCATTTTCTCGGGCTACATTTGGATGTGGAGTCAGTAACATGCGCTTGCTTTCTTGTCTCTTACACAGTATGTGGTACCACTCTGCTCTCATTCAATTTGTTAAAGGACACAGCAGCAGATCTGACAACTGAAACACAGTTTGGTCTGATCAGGTATTTGTGTGTGCATACTGCCTCCTTGTGGTAGTTACTTATTATTATTAGCAGTCCTGATTCTGGAAACGGCTGTAGGCCTTTTTCACAGAAGATATTTAGACAAGTCACAGTAGGAATAGCACAGGTGTAAATAATGAAATTCACGAGGGCTGAATTCCTTTTAGCTGTTTTCTAAATTCAGGGTCCTGGTGCTGTGCATGCTGACTCACTGTCGCCCTCACACTTGAACATAACGGAGCCACCGTATGTTATTAGTAACGCCTGTTTTTGCCTTTTGTGAAAAGGTATTTTGGATGTCAGTTCACATCAATTACATACAGAAAACGCAACCATCAGATAGAGAACCACAACTTGTCACACTGCAGCAGTTGCTTTTTATTTTCTCAGATTAAACATCGGATCTAATGTAGATAAAATGCTCTTTTGCAGATGAAGTACGCCTCAACTGTTGCTAAATGTAGATTTGTATGTTCTAAAATCTACACCCTTTACAAATTTAGCCTATAAATATATATTATAGCTTTTAACCAAAATTTCAGCTTGTGCTGTGACTGCCATAGCGAGCCTATTAGACTAGACTTAGACTTAGACTATTACGATCAAAAGGAGCTGCCGGTCTAGTTAGTAATGCCAAGGTAAGCTGGGCAATTACTCCAAAGAGAGCTAGATAACAGAAGGCTCTGATGTAAATATTCTCTATATCAGACTCAAAATAAAATCTGTCAGAAGAGAATCTTAGATGAATCACTTGAGCAGTTCAAACATGAAAGCATCAATCACAAAAAGTAAAGACACAGGTAGGACTTTGTACACAATTTGTGCTTTATTGACAGAGCTTATACAGTTTCTACTGTTGATTGCAAGAGCAGTGTTGATCCATCACCTTTCCCCAGGACACCTCCTCCCCTCATATTCCAGCTAATATGACTGAACGGCACAGTGAAAATCGCATTATCAATCTAACCACTGTGTAGCTCTACATACGGGCAGGATAAATGAAAATAACTGGCAGAAGGCGACGACAGATTGATAAACAATACATGGATTCATGTGGAAGTTATGGCATGTTAATTGAAGGCATGAGAAGGCAACGGACAGAAAAACATGCAGCTATGACCTGTGAGGAATAAGAAATAGAGTCATGAGTGACAAACAATGTGGCAATGACAATGTGGTCTGCCGGTGGCAATGTGCTCTGTTCTTGTTTTTCTTTTGTGGTTTTTGCTCACACGGTCCACGGTTTGGACTGTAACTGCACACAGTCTTCTGGTAATGAATGGTATAAAAGTTACCATCAGTCCACACAGAGCAGACAGTAATTCTGATGATGAACAGAGATACCAGTCCACCACACTGTACTCTGACAGGAGGCAACTACAAATGAAAAGTCATGTGCAAGTTGTATTTTGCCAAAATGAAGACCAGAAATGATTGCTAGAGACTTCACCGAAGTCATAAAACAAAGAGGGCCAGCCCCGGGATTTTCTGCATAGCAAAATCTGGGCAGTAGAACAGGTACCGTAGAGTACGTAAGTAAAATGACAAACAAGGAAAAACTCTTCTCCCATACATTACGTAAGTACATTCTAACCTGAACAATATTCAGTACCTGTCTTCATTTAAATGGCTTAAACACGTGGACAGACCCCTCACCTGAAGAGTAGTCCCCCTCCTTGACTTAATGTGCAGCTTCATTTCCCAACATGTAACAGGGATTTTACATCTCTTATATAATGTAAAATCAGTTTGCACAGTTTTGGTTTTAAATTTCAGTGAAAATGTGATATCTTTGTTAGATAAAGAAAATCACATCAAATTCATTTTTTATCAAATACTAAGGAATATTTTGACTTTGTAAATTGTAATCAATTTTCTCAATATGTCATTTTTTATAATAGTTTACAGCATTCTAACATGAGCAATGGCCAGTTTTTTTTGTGAATGACTGCATTTAAATAACTTCTCCTAGATTGCTGCTTTGTTTGCATACATACACCTTTACAATACAAAAGTATGCGTGACACAAGCACAACAAATGCATTGTGTGTCGATTCATATATTGGCTAACTGCTGAGAGAAATCCATCAATAATCTTGGGGTAAATAATCAACTGTTATAATTAAGCATTATATATTATCACCTAAATTCGTCCTATCCTTAAAGTGAGTATTTAACATTAAGACAATATGCAAGAGGGGAAACTGGTGTAGAGGGACCATAAGGCTAAAAACACTCCCAAAAAAGACAAATTTAAGATCCTAATAAATCAAAATATGAAATCCTATTAAGTCATTAATTGCGGGAAAACAGGACAAATAACATTAAACTAATACAACAAATAAGAATAACATAACAAATCTCTCTATGCAGACAACAGAAAAGTCCTGAATAAACAAAATTCAATCCCAAAGACAGAATGTTCTCCAGTTGGCCTGTAAAGCAAGAGAAAGCATTAATCAGGCTCCATGACAAAGCACAGATCTCAACAATGTGACTGACCAGGCAGGAAGGCCAACTGGCTTTGTGCAGGACTGGACATATTGTTCTTCTGAACGTGGATCAGAAAATGTAGTCTCGGGTCATCTTGAGGGAGGGCATGGCCTCGTTGACGTTTTGGTCCAGGCGGTGATACTCCACGGTGTTGCGGGAACACAGACCGTCCTTCCAGCGCCGACTCTGAGCCAGGAGGAAGATCTGAAAAGAAGAGAAATTGTTTTTAATAAAATTAGCTAAATGCAGATAGAAATCAAATATGATAGATGTACAAGTGCTTATCAAGCAAAATGATTTCTTGGTTGACAGGCTAAAAGAAAAGATTAAAGACTACATAATTGGGATCCTTACTTCAGCTGTGAAACCCAAATTAACATGGAGCCAGCGTAATACCTTCCTCTGCTGATTTGACAGGGAGGACTTGTTCCTCTAGAAAGGCTATTGTGCTACATATCATCTAATATTCTACAATGTGGTGTTTTGTTTAAAATACAGAGCTTGATTTGTTTGGCGGAGGATCTTTACCGTTTTTGTTACATTGTAAAGCACTGCTGTTTTTTTGGCAGGTTGTGCGGTTGAGGAAACGGCTGTAAATGGCTTAGGAAAGTCCTCATTGTTTCACTCCCAAGTTTAATTAAAAAATAATTTTAACCCTGATCAAAGTACAGCAGGACTTTATAGGACCGTGTGATTGTCATTTTCTTTTATCTATAAACCTACTGATTATTTTTTCCCAATAATCAACTGTTCAATCAATGTGAAAAACTGCCAGTGTAAGGTCACGAGCCAAAGGTAAAATCTTAGGCTATGGATATCAAAATGCTTAATTTGTCTAAACAATTGTCTAAAGCACAATACACATAAATATATATGTATATATATATATATATAACAAAGAAACCTCAGATTTGAGATGCTCTTATCCAAATTGTTGGTAATAAATTTTGTCTATCAATAATTAATAGTTTCAACAACATGCTGACAATGTAAACTTTGCAGTTTACAGAAGCTAAATGCTGAGGTAATACCAGCCCTGTGCAAACGAGACTTATGTTGCATCATCATCTCTGGCATCTACATCCTGAGCAGTTGCCCGGCTGTCGTGCCAACACTCACCTTCCTCTTGTTGTGATAGGTGATGTAAACGATTGCCACCAGGAAAGCCAGAATGACCAGATGAAAGAAGAAGTGAGAGTCCTCATCCTCTGTGTTGTAGCTGTCTGCTCCCTTGTAACGGGTCACCTCCATACCGTCTGGCTGCAGCCTGCTCACAGTCCTGTCTTTGACATCATCTTCATATCCTTCGTTGTTACTGTAGACAGTGTCGTCATCGTTGTCTTCATCTGGGTAACCATCCGGATCCATATGAGGTGCTGGTAATTTGTCAGTGGGCTGCAGCAGGTCTGCCTCAGTGTCCTGCAGTGTGAACGAGTTCAGGGTGTTGGCGGGTTTGGAGATGGCGGCTGGTGTTTCTACCTCTTCCGTGACAGGTTCAGGGGCTAGGGCAGAAGTGCTGGGAACTTCTGGACTAGAAGCTGGGGTGGTTTCGGAAGCAAGTCCACCTGTTGTATTCTTTTTGTCTGGTTTCTCTCCAGCCACATCTGTTCTTGTGTCCCCATTGCTAACATTTGTTTTCTGCTGTGTATTATCAGAGCTGCCAATGATGGTGACTGGATTCGTTTTCTTATGCATGTTAGACATTTTCGGTGTAATGGCTATTGTGTGGTTGTCTTCAGGAGCATCTTCCTCTGTTGATGCGGAGATATTGCCAGCAGTTGTGGAAGGATCCTTCGTTGAAACCTGTTGAGATGGCGGAGGCTCTGCGCCACCTGGCTTCTCGTTCACAATGGTCAAATTAAGATTCTGAGATGCGTTTTCCCCCGGTTTCCCTTGGATTGTTACTGTAAAGTTAGAGTAAATAACAATGCAAGACAATAAACATTAGGTTACAAAAATAAGGTTCATGAATAACTCCTTAAAACACTTCGATACAGCCACTTGAAAAGGTCTGTCTTGCAGGCTAAACAGAATATGCATTTTCAATCAAGGAGGGGTTCTTCATTTACCACTTTCTAAACCTAATCGCTAATAATGCAAATTCAATCTAAGCTAGGCCTGCACAATTCGGGGAAAAATATGAATCATGATTTTTTTTTTGCTTAGAATTGAGATCACGATTCTCTGCCATGATTTTCTTGACCATGACAAAACAAAAGAAATTGTCAGTAGCAAACAGATTTTTTTGACACCTTTAGCACATTGCTCATCACCACAAAAATTGTAATTGTTTGTAAATTGAAGTTATTTAAGAATTTAAATTGTGAACAGGGTGAATTGAGATTGGGATTTATAACGATTAATTGTGCAGGCCTAATCTGAGCTTTCAGTTTCAACTCATTTCAATATCTACACTTTCATTTAAATTTTTTCTTGTCTTTTTGTTGTTGTGCCCTAATCCCATGACTGCTGCTGACATAGTCCCTTTCACACAGCCTGTTCAAGGCGGGAATGTTGCGTCTTTAAGTTACCTTGCCATTTGTGTGAAAGTTACAAATGGCGTTTTTCCACAGCATGGTACCTATTAGGGATGAGCGAGTACAGCATTATCTGTATCTGTATCTGTTTTACCACATGAATATCTGTATCTGTTACCACATCGAATTATCTGTATCCGGAGCCGTAATGGACTGGGCGGGGCCTAACCCGGAAGTGGTCAGATTTAACCAGGAAGTGGGTGGGTTGTCTTGAATGTGGGGCTTAACCGGTAGTTATTTAAGATGCAATTGATATGAGTTGATCAAAAATTGTTATATTTATTGCTGATTTGAAAACTATTTAAATGACAGCATCGAGCTTCAGATCAATGGTGTTGTCATGGTAACAAACTATACAGAACGTTCTGCAACAATGAATACAACACATGCGGTTACAATTATGAGGTAAAATGTAATGAACAAGAGTTTTCATACTCAATATAACTTTCTTTTTTTAACTTTTTATTTTTGTATGATCAGTGTGATTTTTTTTGTTTTTGGTTCTTTTTTATTTTTTTTATTTCCACACAAGTGGGTGTGTGTGTGTGTGTGGTGTGGTGTGTGTGTGTGTGTGGTGTGGCAGTGACAGTAAAATAAAAAAAAAATAAAAAAATCTCCAATGGCAGAGACGCAACGGGAGTTGCATTTGAATCCAGCAGCACGTCTGAAACCCACGTTCACCAGAAATCTACTGGTTACTATGTAAGAACTACAAACCCCACGTTCACCAGAAATCTAATGTACTAGTAGACTACAACACGTCACAGAAATTGTACTATGTAGAACTACAAACACGAGTTAAAACAAACCTGAAGCTGAAGAACCCTAAATGTTAAAGGAACAAATCCGCAGACCGAATTGACTGAAGGAGCGAGAGAAAGAGAAGAGAGAGCGCATTCTCCTGTTCGTGTGTGTGTGTGTGTGTGTGATTGATCCGAGCGTGGTTGTAGGGGGGGGGGGGGGGGGGGGGGGGCTTCGGGGGCGCTGTGATTATCACAGAACGCTGCGTGGCCAGTTGAGGAGTTGTATTCAATCAGAGTACGGAATTGACTCATATTACTGGATAATACTTGTACTCGGCAAAAGTCTTATCCGTACCGGATACTCGTTTCAGCCGGATACTCGGATCACCCCTAGTACCTACTCAGGTACTTTTAGTACTACCTCAGTCGAGGTTCCAAGCGAGCTGAAGCGAAACCAAAAGGTGACGTGGAAAGCTGCAGACTACTGATTGGTCGGAGAGACTCGTCACTATTAGCGGCGTCATCATTACTAGTGACAGACTGGGGGTGTCCTGAACAAACCCGTTTTTTACTGCCTCTGCTTCTTTAAATTTGTCTTCAGGCTGTGGCAACAGCCACTGCTGAGAATCAAAAACAACACACCTCTGACGTTCTGTGTGTGTGTGTGTGTGTGTGTGTTGCATTTAGGTCAAGGCAGTTTCCTGCTATGACAAGCAGCCACGGCTCACCTCACGCATGAGGCGGTACTTAGGGCTGCACGATTATGGCCAAAATGATAATCACGATTATTTTGATCAAAATTTGAGTCGCGATTCTCTCAACTGATTTGTAGATTTTAACCAAAACAAATTTATTGTCACATAGGCTATTTATAACTGAGAGAGGAGTGTGATGGGACCTACTCACAGAGACACAGAGATCATTATGAACGGGTCCAGCACGGGTCGAACGGCGGACACACACGTCGTGTGTATGAAACGTCTTTATCATTACAGCGCTGCATTTTTATGAACTATGATATTCTGGCCATGGGTCACATCTCTGGTCCAGGTCCAGGTCCAGCAGCTCCGTCTCACACGCTGTTACTCTACCAACTGAAGTTAGTGGCATTCAATAACTTCTTCTGTGTTCTTCGCCGTGGCGGCCGCGATAGCAGTTACCCGCGGAAACACTGGTACAAAAACAAGTTTGCCCCCTCATACTTAACAATATACAGTGTGTTAATAAAACATTAAAACTGTAGACCAATGTCAGAAGTGTGGACCGGGCCGCTGTGTGGCGGGGCGCGGAGAGTAAGAGGAGAAAGAGTAGGACGAGAGAGCGTAGAAAGATCCCACACAGGCACGGCTTTACAGATGAAATGGGTCATGTAACGCAAAATTAAACCGTATCCATATAAACAGCATTGCAGCGGATGCGAGGACATTAGCACCGGTGCGTCCTAGAGGAGCTAACAGCTAAACGACGCTATAGCACTGACTAGCACTGCTCACTGCTGTTGTCGGAAAAACAAGAGATGGGACAAAGTGTTGCGTTTACTGGTAAACTGGTAAACCTTGAAACTGACGTATTACCGACAGCTATCTGTTGAGATTTCCTCACGCTACTCTGTCCTCTGGGACTGTCTAAATCTAGAAACTTAGCTGCGCGGTGCAGTGAACTACTCTGACTGGCTCATGAGCAGACGGTAGTAGCGGGAGATTGGCTTTGCAAAAAACCCGGAGCGTTCTATGAAATGACGCTTTATAAAAAATAATCGCTCGATCACGCAAATTTGATCGTGGAAAGTCCAAATCGTGATCGCGATTAAAATTCGATTAATTGTGCAGCCCTAGCAGTACTACTCTGTAATGGAAAAAGGAGGACGTGGCACCGCGGCCGAGTCAAGGCGAGTCGAGCAGGTACCATTAATGGCAAAAAAATGGCAAAAGACGGAATGCGGGACAGGGTTGTTGCGCCTTTACGCCGGCAGCGGAGGAAGTCACAGAGCCATAACACAGCCGAAACGTCTGTTTGAAAGGGACAAGAGGCATGGTGGGAATACATGCAATACGATACACGAGTTGACCCACGAGCAGGGGCGGCATTATGTCGCCTCTGCATGGTTCTGTGTGAATCAACAAAGCCAGCATAACTGCTGACCTTTATTGCTGAACTATTGCAGAATCTCTGAGTGAAACAAGTGTAGATTGTGTACGTCGATGTTAGCCAGGTTTTCCAATTTTTTTAACCCATTTAACTTTATAACAGTATAACATACATAACATTTTAGTTATGTATATTGATAATAAAAATGAGGTATTGTCATTTTATGAACAGTAACAGTTACTGACTGTGTCTTTAAATTAGAGCTTAACTCAGTCTTGTGTATCTGGCCAGTTTTCCTGAATCAATGACACCACTTGATTTAACCAACAAGTGTCAACATTATTTCATCCTGTGGGACTAGGAGGCGCTGCTTAGGGAGGGGAACACTAGGAACTTGAAGCACGAGGTAAGACGTCTCTAAGAGAAGAAAGGGACTATTCATAAACATGGGCCGTGGCCAGCATTAATAACCACTGAACAGGAGATCTTTGAGGCAGCAACCTCAACAACATAAAACAGCATTTAGGAAAGTCAGCCATAAAGACTGAGTAACTGGGTTACTTAATATTTAATCATGCTTATAATATGTCCTTAAATCTCACATCTCATTAACAGGTGATGAGGGAACTTCCTCCACTCTTTTGCAAAAGTTTTACTTTTTTGCTTCTTGGATCAGTTTGAGATTCAGATTAAACCCATATACGAAGATGATTGAAAATTAATGAAGAAAAAAATGTATGAAGCCACTGGTTTAGTGCAAAGCCAAAGGGTCATCCACAGTATAAGGACAGCAAATTAATGATATGTTCTGATCTGATTTCATGAACCAATACTAAACATTAGCTTATGTAACTCCAAATGCTGCAAAAGAGGATGAAATGTGAAGTCCATGAATGTTACTGATATGTTTTGTCCCTAACCAACAGACTATGTCTATGTATTTTTGTTCCAGTGCCTCTTTACCACAGTAATACATTACAGAGATGGTCTGTTTGAGTGAGTACAGTGAGAATGATAGTAATATTTTTAAAAATGAAATAGGCCTAAGACGTGATTTTTCCAAGCAAACACAAGGCTGCAACCTGACAGTTGTGCAGGCATGTAGTAAACATGACATTCAGTCTTCATTTGAAAGACCAAATCAATACCAATGACCTTATCTCAACAGATTTAAGCAAATAAAAACAGCACGCAGTAAAAGTGAATTTGTGCAAGATAGAGCCTTCTAATGAGCCTTTACTGTGGTCCCAGTTCCTTGATCGTAAACTTCAAAAGGTATTCTTTATAAGCTGTAGCAGTAACTTACTTACTTATTTACAAGGACATCAGGACCAAGTCAACTTATCTCACCACCACAAATCATTACTGCTAAGGAGTCCTCGCGGGGCCTCACAAAGTAGACAATGCCATTTTCATTAGTCGAAACAGACATTTAAGTTAACTGGTCGAACTTAACGCTATCCAAATAGGCAGGCTGTAACTTGTAAGGTTACCGATCTTGAAGTTAGATAGAAAAATATGAATTCCCTTTTCCTGGTTTCGAGAGCTATTATTCCACTCTTCTAGTCTTTCTACAGTTACTATTGCTATTTAGTTAAGGCCAAGCCAGGGAACTTCATGCAAACTGTACATTGAATTAAAAGAAATACCGTCTCAACGACCTGACGTTAACGTAAGAACATTTTAACGTTGTTACTTTCAACTTGCAATCTCGTGACAGACACATTTCAAAACGGTTCTCAGAGGGACGTCACATTTACAGCCTTATAACGTTATAACGCTTCACATTTGGGAAATTACTTGGTTGAACTGTACTGTAAAACGTTCATAACAACTCGATTCAAAAGAGCTATTTTAAATCACATCGTCCCTTCTCACCTGAAACCATGGTTTCTAGCATGACGTACAAGCCAACTAGCTACCGTAACATCGCAGTAACGTTAGCTAGCTACCTGACACTGGCTAGCTAACGTTAGCAGTTCTGTTAGTTGGTTGAAAAAACAGTCATTATCTCAGGTACTTCATAAAAGTATTACATACCTTCAGTACCGTTATTTACTGGAGCTGACAGGCAGCCGCTGGCGAACAGTTGGAGGCAAATAACCAGGGAAAGAGCAAACATATTTCTTCCGCTTCGTCCCATCTTTCCGCACGTCGCCATGTTGATACTTGAGTAACTGAAGAGGCGTGGTTTCGCATGGCCACATATGTGGTAGAGTGAAAATGTGTTCAGGGGGGGTCATGAAAAGTGGATGCATGAGGTCTGATGTACTCAATGCTTACTTTGTCACTCCAGAATAGTATATTTGTGGTAAGGACCTGGTCAAAGCCTGAAAATACAACCTAATAAAGTTGGTTTTATATTGGACGTTGGATATTCGACACATTCGAAAAATCTATTATGCAGCTTGCCCTTCGACCAGTCTATGTCAAATCCCTTGTGTTGAACTGTTGAATTGCTCAAAGCTTATTTTTCCAAAAACTCCATCCTATGATTTTATAAGTATTTGTTATGTAAATAAATGCTATAAATCTATTAAGAAGCTTGACCTTTTGACCTATTCATGTCTAAACACTTTTGGTGCACTCAGCAAACTCTATTGCACAAACCTTATTTTTCTTAGTTTGTGTTGTCGTAGCAACATGCTCATTCATGAGCTTCTTTTTTGTGTCTCTTACAAGTATAGCGAACAACCATAAAAAAAAGCTTTGTATGTAAAAAAGTTAGCTGAGTTTAACAAACGTGTTTTGACATGAATAGGTCAAAAGGTCAAGCCACATAATAGATTTATAGCATTTTTTTACATAACAAAATCATTAAAAAATCACAGGATGGTTTTTTTGAAGTAAAAAAAGAAGCTTTGTGCAATGTGTAAGAAAGTTCAAAAGGGCAAGCTGCACAATAAATTTTTGGAATGTGTTAAATAGCCACCGTCCAACATAAAACCAACTTTACCATTGTGAAGCTACATAGAGTTGTTTGTGAAGCCATTAGATTCCCCCCTTATCATTTGTGATTTGTCATATATATTTATATATGTATTCAGTGTTTTCACCCAAACACCAAGTTCAAGAGCTATTTAGACACTTTCTACACTTTGTTTGGAGAAACCATACGGCACAACAAAAGTTGGACAAAAAAATTGTTCAGTCAGCCGTCCTTGCTATTGTTTTCACTTCTGATCATGTCAATAAATGATAAAAGAATTAAACAATCGTGGTATAATCATACCGGCCAATGCCAAACATACCAAGAAATATCCAATCCATCATTTGGTTTTCTTTAGGATTTGTGGGACAGTGAGGCTGTAGTCCTCCTAAACCAAGGTCCAGAGCGAGGTCAGTCATGCAATTGTCTACAGATTCTTTTTAAACACGTTCAAAGATTCAATCGACTAACTGTATTATATACAACCAAATATGCTGGTTTTATTTCATATCATTATAAATCTTTGGGTTTTAAGTTTAATGTAAAGTTGTCACCATGGGCTATGGTTAATTGTGGTATGACTTCATTATTTTCTGATATTTAATAGAGGATTAACAGATAATATACAATAGATGAATCAACAACAAACATAACTGTTAGTCGTCACTGTAGATTGACCTAAAAATGAACCTTGTGATGCCAATGAATATCAACATCAGACAGAAAGTATCTATGTAATCTCCTGCCTTAAAACGCTTTTTAAATTCTCCTCGGCTATCACATATGGCCAATTTGTTTGTTCAAAAGCATTTTCAAAGAATTTCAAATAAACATGGGCTGAAATTAGTCAGTCAGAAATCGGTCAGTAAATGCTGGTCATTATGTGGCAAAGGCAGAAGAACAAACGCAAATCACAAACTGGTTCAAGGTGTTCTTTATTTAATTCAGGGAATGACAATACTGTCAAATACACCTAAGCATGTTTTTCCATAACCAGTTGTGGAAGACTACCATTTCCTGTCCACTGTAATTATTTTCATCCCCCCTCAAAGAAGTACTGTAACTCTTATCCAGAGAAGTTTAACTGGGTGCATGACAGGTTTCCCTTCCTTTGCTCAACCAGGAAGAATTGAGAGCTCCTTGCCTTTGTAAGACTTCACAGGTGGATTAAACTATGCAACACTGTCAATAAAATATTATTTTCCTATTTGTAACAAAAGACATTTTTCACACCAAATGCACAGACACAAAAAACAAATGAGACGAAAACACAGAATGTCCACATTGGAGTGTAGTGTCTCTTAGAGCTAATGACAGCTTCACACCAGGGACAACTAACCCTTCCCATTGTATAATATATCAAGACAGACATAAGAGTTCTCCTGTGCGGAAGCGTGGAAAAACAGTTATTTCCCCACTACAACTTTTAAGAAATGAGTAACCTTAATGGCGCTATGCAACAGCACCATCTGGAGGTGTAACTACTCAAGTGTACTCTGACTGCCCTTTGCACTGGAAAGCAGAGAGACAAATTAAAGCATTGTGTATGAATGTAGTGAAATGACAAACATGATTATACTCAATGTTACATTTTCTTTGTAAGCTATACAATTCAAGATAAAACTCTCTGTTAAACGGTAATAGTTTTGTTCTGAAACCGGCTTCTTATTTTCAAAATATTCCCTTAAAGTGGTCCTTTAAAATTGGTAGATCGTTGCAAGAACAATTTGACCTTTATGCTGTCTTGCCTCCAGCTATAGCATGTCTAGGGGACACAGGGGTTTTGTGAGGGTAGGCTAATCAATAAAGGATTTGGATTTTTTTAGGTGGGGAGTGCATGTGTGCTGGGAGGACCGGACGGGCATCCGCCTCATCCTCCTACGCCTGGAACTCAAGGCCGAGACCAAGCTTGTGGCCACCAGCATTGATGTTCTTGCCATCAAGGAGAGCAGAGAGTGTCAGCTTGATTCCTGCAGAAACAAACACAATGCATAATTTAGCAAATAATCCTTGAAACAGTCTAAAACTGTATTTAGATTAGGTTTACTGAATTATTCCATCCTTGATTTATCAAAGAACTCACCTCTACTTTCCATGTCAGTTTCCCTTTCAGCATTTAACCTCAAAGCCCATCTTTCTGTAATGTTGCTACCATTGTTTATCATTGAGAGGTTTTAGTTGTTGGCTGTACATAACCCTTAAAAAACACTGTGCAAAATTACTCTGATAGCTGTTATATTTTTTACCTGAGCATCAATGTATGCATCAATATTGTTTCTGTATTGTTTCTGTTTAGAGTATGTATATATTGTGAATATATTAGTGTGTATATTTTTGTTTTGGTTGTTTTTGTATGTGTAAGCACATTGTGAGCAACAATGCTCGTATGTGTCCTCATACCTGGCAAATAAAGCCGATTCTGATTCTGATGTATATCTAAATAAAAAAGTCATAAAAACTCTGCTATGGAGCAATATTATGATCAAGGTGTACTCTGTGCATGTTTAGTACAAAAAGACGTAGTAGTTAATTTGGAATGATCCACATACACATCCAAATTCCACTGTTCAGATTCGGACTTAATTCTACTTTAAGAAAATCCTGGTTAAATTGTACTTTGTCTTAATTGAATAAATGTTGACATATTGTGGTCTTTGTAAACATGGTCAGTGTTTTTGCCTATACAAAACTGCCCTCACCTGGCTTCAAAGTCTGAGTGTAGCCCAGGCCCACAAGGCTGGAGTTGTTCACCTTGGCCTGTTGAAAAAGATACACAGAACACGTATTAATAACAGATAAAAAGGGTATCATGCCAATGGTGTGCAATGTATTGCCTGCTCTGACCAAAATAAATAAAATCTAAATTGCAATTGATAGGTGCTACCACTAAAACAGCCTCACATCAGAATGGCATGTTGGTCACGTCATAACATGTAACAGTTTGAAAAAACATAGTTACACTAACAAACAACAATTCACAATAAATGGCTCTGCTGAGTGGGATTTAAGGATGTATGTAATGGACATTAGTATTGGCTTTTTTGTAGCATTCAGACTTCCCCCATACACCATTTTGGCTTGGATGAAGCTTCTCTCAGGCCCAACTAACTATGATGTGTTCACATGGTATTGCACCTATCCTTCCAGATTGGTCAGCTAGGCAGAACATGCAGCAAAGATTACGACCAAGATTTGAATGGAACAACATCATAACCCATCGTTGTTCATCTCGTAGAGACCCAGAATGTCCCTGTTGTCAAAGGGAGTTTAAGAATCTAATCCTGCACTATGAATTACATGTGAAGGGTGGGTAGGTTAAAAACAGGTATTCCTAATTAGGGACCCATAAAAGGACATTGTCGTCATACACCATGTGACTATACCACTACAACTACTACTTCAGGTTACACACTACTCACAGAGAAGGATGCATCAGGGTCAATCTGATACTTGGCAGCGATGCCAAAGCGGGTGTTGCTGTTTCCGGCAGTCCAGGCCAGGTTGACGGCTGTCTCCAGCTGGTCATTTACCTTCTGGTAGATGGAACCACCAAACTCTGTGCCATCGTTTCTGAAGACAAATGACAGATTGGTATACATTTAAACTGGGCCTTAAACGCAAATAGTGTTTTCCTACAGGTGATATTTTCCCCTCAAAGGGATACATTAAGGTTTGGTTTTGTAATTAAAGAGAATACCTTACTTGGTTTCTTGCATGTATATGAAAGAGTTCCACAAGGGGGTGCACTGTCACTAATGTAAAGTCAACATGATACTTTGTCTGACCTCAGATAACCACTTCAGCTGTAGACAAAAACAGACAAGCTTGGCGAGGGGGCACAGCGGGAAACAAGACCAACACTATGCTCTGTCCCTCCCTCTATCTGACTGTCCGACACTACCTCACTCTGCCTTTGCACTGGGGCCCTTTATGCCTGCCAACCACACACTGCACCTCACTTGCAATATAGTAAATCCCATCACCCTGTGTGTAAAAATAACTGCCAGGCACCTGCGTGCCCGGCAAACAGCCAAATTAGTGACTAGTCAGCCAGACAAGGACAAGAAATCAGGCTTCTGTTCAGTCGTCTGGACTCAAGTTCTTCACTTAAAACAAGAACGTCTAGCCTGTGTCTTATGTTCCTTCAACTACCGCAGGACAGAAACACTAACCTAATATCAGAATCTATAGCTTTATACATTGTTAAATTAGTTTAGGTTCAAGCATCAGAGCAGCATCAGGGCAATATGCATTCACTCTCTTTGCAACCTTACATTTAAATGAGCATGAACAGCACCATGGTCCTGCCATCAGCCATGGTCATTGTAGGCCATTACAATTCATAACATAACTCTAATACTACGAAGAGAAGCCACATAAGTTCAATAATTCATGATTGTGTGAGGTACAATGGAAGGATGCATGCTTGCACAATAATGACTATATCTGCTGCTTCATGTTGTCTTACACATTTGTATGTAGCTGGAACTCGTCTGTCTTGAATCCAACAGCAAAGTTGCTCTGGGTGATCCTGTTCCGGCCAGCCTCAAAGGTCATCTGGTAGCCGGCCAGCCAGCCCTCGTAGCCCACTACTGCTGCGCCGTGGATGGCTGTACCATTGATGTCGTAGTTAACGTCACAGCCAAGATTGATGTGGTCGCACTTGTAGCCCGTCTTGACCTTGCCGCTCTTTTTGCTGGCAGAGAGAACAGGTTCTTATGTCAGAAACCAACGTGTCCCAGATTTAGCAACATAACAATTACTATGACAATTAAAATAATAAAGAAGTGCCATTTATCAGGGCTACAGACTGCAACCATTTATTCACACATACTTACAGCCTTTTAGAGGCAGTGGGGCAAAATGTATAATATTTCTCTTTGCAATGTGCTCTTTATCTATTTACCCAATTTTAAGAGCAGGTTTCCTTCATTACTTTAGCCAGCACTGACAATGTAGCAGTGACCCTAGCGTGAAAAGTTAGCTAACTTAGCTAGCTGGCTAAAGTTAGCTAATTGGCAGTTGTGCTGTAGCTCACTGGTGCACTGATCTAAACAAACCCCTTTTACATGACTATATGTTAGCCAAATATTGTTTCTGTTTATTCTATCTTTACCTTGTAGACATAGTGTACTAATTAAGCAGTTGAAACTCAACTTTTTTCTTATCAATTGCCAGGTAGCTTACATGTTTGCTTGTTAAAATGTATGTATCCATTGTTCTAGTTAAATACTAAACACACATGTTTTATTTTCTATATCAGCCTCTGCCCATGTCTTTCCCTCTCTGTAGCCAACAGACATCAACCTGCTCACATTGGTAAAGGGCAAAAAAATACTAAAGAAAATTAGGTTATTTGACAGTTACCAACTGAAACTTTTTAGATAATCTGCTGACTCAAATTGCTGTAAGACATAAAAAGGTCCTTATTGTAAGTTTTATTTTGCAATGATTGTGTATACCTATTCACCATAACTATAAAAAAACGCATAATGAAATACATGACTTCACTCCACTGAACTCTTGACTTTAATTAACTCAATTTACATAGTTCTCTTAAGCTGTTCTTACCCGGTGTTTGGCGAGAAGGAGGAATCAAACGTGAGCTTTAGGCCCTTAGCCAACTGCGGAATAGGAAAGAAAGATAAAGCAAACAAAAATAAATTGAGTTTATTTAAACTGATCAAGTTTAGCATAATTGTTCATCAGATTAAACCAAAGTCTAATTTACAACATGGCAAATGGCACCAGTACTTGAGTGACAGGCCAATAGCAACCAAAATCACATTTTTTTTGGAAACATTTTAGATTGTCTTGGTCCCCACAACCCATCACCAACCTGGTCTTCAATGGTGATCTCAGTCCCCAGCGTGTTGTCGGTGTTCCACTTTTCTGTGAAGGTCAGTCCGTGCTCCGCCCACTTGTACTTGGTCTCCAGGGATCCAGCGACCTTGCTGGTCTCAGTGTTCGCAGAGCCTGTGCTGGTGAACTCCTGCGGATGAGTATTGGTGTCAGAAGCAATCAGAATTAAAAAAGGATGTATTTACAGACAGGTTAACTACGGTTATTATTAATGTCTTACACCAAATATATATTTTTAAATAGGTTTACATAGGGTTTTAGACAGTGATATAGTCCTGTAAACCTTGACTGTTTTGACAATCAATATATAATATATATATATATATATATATATATATATATATATATATATATATATACATATATATATATACATATATACACATACAGACACGCACAGAAACAGATCAGATAACCAGCAACCCCATTATCAGCCAGGAGCCTCTGAGGGTGTTGTCACACCTGTAGTTCTTTTGTTTGTTTTGGTCCGAATCAGTTTGTGAGTTAGTAAACTTGGAGAGATTTGCCCTTGGTCGGTTTGGTTGGGTTTGGCTTGAAACCTGGAAAATACAAGTGTACCAAATTGCCTCATTACAAATCAGGCAAGAACGTCCAGCCTTCTTATTGATCGGATATGTCTGGGCCCGGGAACAAGAAAGTAAATACAAAGAAGGTTGTGTGTTCTGGTCTAGTGGTCAAACCAGCTCATTTTATTAAATTATCAGACATTGTTTCGCAAGAGACGTTACTACGTCTGCTCTGGGAGACTTTGCTCTGCTCTGCCGGCGTCTATTGGTGAGCTTGACCGCAGTCTATTTATGGGATAGAAACTCTGCACACTGCTACATACCTGACTACAGGAGACATTAGCTCAGACTGGTGGAGTTTGTATAGTTGGTGCGGTTCGGGTACGGATCACGTTCCCACCTCTTTAAGCATGTCTTGGTACGCTTGTTTGGTCTACTTTTGGTGTGCACCAGAGTTTGACTGCCGAGTTCTCACCTGCCCAAACAAACCGCACCAGCAGGGCAAACAAACTCTAGTTCAATTCAGCCAGACTAAAGGCCGTTGGTGTGAAATCGCCCTTAAGCTGTGCAGTTACAATCTGACAACAACTGGCAATGACTTACAAGTCCATTCTCAGACTTTGTTTTCAAGTCCAGCTTGATGACCCCAAAGCCTGAAACAGACAATAGTGAATAAAAGATTAAAATGATGTTGGAATGACCATACAGATATAACATCCAATAACAGCCACATTATTAAAGTGGAACAAGCTTCTTAAAACGCAAGCACCGGATAGCCATTTAAACAAGTACTACTTTAATGGCAATAGTATTAGTCCTAACAATGCAAAATTATATTCAGTATTCATTCTCTACACCAATTACAAAATCCAGCAGACTTCCTTAACCAAAGGTGCAGTTTCCATCCTATGGAAAGGTCACCAGCTTCATAATCACTCAACTAATCTCAGTTTTGAAGCATTTCTGTGAATGTGATGGATTGCAGCCTAAGCCCGCAGGGAAACCCACAGTCTTGAATCAAAGTCCGTGCCAAACTGAATCAGTCGTCATGGTACAAATTAATCAGTCCGCTGCAACGTCTGGGAATTCCCTAGGTATTAAGTTGACACTGGGCATTATTCAGTAACCCTTGGGAGCATCCACCCTAACTGCAGGGTCTGTACTACTTGTCAACATTTGTTCAGATAGTGGCAAGCTCTAAATAGTACAGTAACTGGTTTGAATTATTTACTTTTATTTGGCATTGTGATAAAAATTATGTAGGTGCTGGATTTGTACAATGCCTGAAAGGAAGTGTTGCAAATCTAGCAAGAAATATACTTTAATTACAATTCAGCACAATATAGAAAGAAGGTATTGTTCTTCTAGCTGTCAGAGATACAGATATCATGTACTTAAAATGTGCACTCCACAGTTCGTACACATCACAGGTATTACACAGCCTAAAACAGTTGTTGAAACATGTCTCATCTCTTCAGTTACAAAGGTATCATGATGATTCATAAGAGGATTATTTTGAAAAATATTGTGCATCTCAGAATCACCTTCATGATCCAATTGTCATTGTCGTACACATCATGGCAAAATTCTACTGTGCATCTACATCATAGTGCTGTAAATGTAGATGAAATAAGTGAGTATGGTTGGTGCTTACCGTATCCCTTGGTAAAAACATCCCTGGCAGACTTGCCAAGGTCAATGTAGGTGGGAGGTACAGCCATTATCTGCAGAAAGAAAGTGGATGATCAAGGCTACAACTAAAAACAAGGCAGAAAACAAAAAATTCAGTAACCCAGTAACCACACTGTATCAGAAGAGCAGGCTGACAGATAAGATGCTGCTGAAAGAGGAAGGCGGGAGCAACTGGAGGTCACTAATGGATAGGAAAAGTGCAAATCAGATGTCATGAAGTTAGTGGTTGAGCTACACAAACAGGAGCAGAACAATTCTCACACACATTTGTTCAAACTTGTATTCCTATCAGTACAGAGGCCAGAGCTTGTATGCTGGTGCCACATTCTGCCATTAGTCAGTTTGGGTATTTTAAATACATGTCTTTTCATATGTGTTGGGTCCATATGTGTTTGTGTTACGTTATATTATGAATGTGAAAATGAACGGCTACCTCCTCTGTCAGGTCTAGCCACTGAAAAGAAACAAGCGGAGAAATCTCACCCAGTTCCGCTGGGTAAAGGATAGGGTTAGCCAGGCTCTCATTGGCTAGCTGTTAGCCAATCAGAGTCAAGCAGCTTAGCTCATTGAATATGAATGCGAACTAGCACAAATTGAGCTGAGTCTTCCTGCAGGCCTTCTATACCACGCTAGAATGGCTTGAAACAAGGTATACAAGGCATTTTTCCACAAAGAAATGTTACAGAGTCCATGGTAGAACTTCAAACATTACTACATGAAATACATGCGGCAGGGCCGCCTTAAAAGCTTTACCAATACATTGCCTGCCCATTCTGTTTACCACTACTTTACAATTTAGGGAAAGTGACTTTTGACACTAGAGTCAATTTCCTGAATCAAATTTTATGTTTCAAATTGGAAGAAACCAAGTTTAGAAAAGGACAATAAGGGCCAAGGACTGAAGCACAAAGCAGACTTATTTGCAAACCCTCTGGCTTGGCTGCATCCATGTAAAGTATGTATGAACTTCTTTGTCCTTCATTTGGCTGAACAACCTATTGCACAAGACATGTCTATTTCGTCATTATGTCTTATGGATAGATGAAGGTTCCATTTTTCATTGGCACAACAGTTATCAATATAGATTTGTTACGCAGGCCTATTGATAACATACATGTGCATATTGATAGTAGATAGAACAGGAATTCAAACAGTTTACCAGATGAATAGAAATTTTACGGCTATCAATTTCAATTAGAACAGAACAAGTGTTGTTGAAAAATGTTTCTCTATGTATGTACGCAATTATAGAGGGAACACATGAAGTTTATATTAAAATAACATGAGCTAAGGCTTGCTCTACCTCAAAAGCAACGCCATGATAACATTAAAAAAAAAAAAAAAAATTCTGCTCTTCAAACTCTGCCAATTCTTTCCTTCAAGCCTGTTCATTACAGTTTATGGGCACCCTCACCTTTTCTCAAGTCCAACCGTGTACTTCAATTGCAACATGACTATCACATCTACTGTTTTGGCCCCAGATGTTTCTCAGTAGCCACAATTTCATCTGCAAACTGGTCTCTTAAATAACAGCAACATCAGCTCTGACCCAACAAATGTCAATCTATCCCCTGTCATGTTCTAAGGCCCATGTCCAGCTCTAGCTGCCGCCCCCGGGAAACATTTAGGATGCCCCCCAGGACATGCCTCATAGGGGGACTGTGACCTTAAAGAAGCACTTGGACAGCAAGGGACTGACTAATGTCAGGCACATTAACGAATACACAAGTGGCAAGCTCACTAAGCCATCTACGCTATGCTCACACACACACGCCCAGTCTGCCAACACACCCCACTGCGCCTGAGTAGTTTTATGGCTTTCACACATGGCTACAGG
Source organism: Etheostoma spectabile (assembly GCF_008692095.1). Taxonomy (NCBI): domain Eukaryota; kingdom Metazoa; phylum Chordata; class Actinopteri; order Perciformes; family Percidae; genus Etheostoma; species Etheostoma spectabile. The sequence goes on along the minus strand of NC_045745.1, from coordinate 15,389,059 downwards.
CAGAAATGTCAGAGGCCGTTTAGGACAACCCTGTATACAGAATAAGGATATGCCTGCGAAATCTTGTCGCTGAGGTATACTGGGGTAATCTTGAATAACTTTAAGTTG
>NC_045745.1:15387958-15388941 GCF_008692095.1 Etheostoma spectabile | reverse complement strand
TCTCTTTATAGAACAGTGACTCCAAATAACTTTACAAAACAAAAAGGGCATCTATCCCATTGTATGATGAGGACCACTAATGAAATGCTAGCATCTCAAGGATATTTCACTGCCCTCCAGCACCACGTTAGATGTAACGTTGGTTTAATTCTGTGAAATTAAAGTATGGGGACAAAAGGGTCACAAGAAGGATCCCTTTCTCTAGAATGAATAAAGCAGTGGCCACTTCACTCAGACAAAAAAGTTATGAAGGCAGCATCTCCCTGCCTTCACCTGCTAACATATTAGCATTTCTGCAGCTAGCTATCAAGGTGGACAGCGGGCAAGTGTCTCCAGTGAGTAGCTAACCTTATGGCTGGTTGACAGACAGAGAGCCCGTAAAGTGTTAAAAATGTAAAACTGTTACTTTAGCTAGCTCAGCTTCTTTATTATTAGCAACCTGAATAACTGCTGAAAACTGGCTCCTGTACTGTCAAATGACCGCACCGCAAGGCATTAGCCACCAAGCTAACCCGTTTGCTTGTAGAAAGCAGCAGGCCTAGCATCGCTGCTGCACTTCGAGCTGCATCCCACTCCGGTTCAAAGTCTATGAATGACACGGACAGCTCCGGAGGTCAGAATCAGCCGGTTATTAGCATTGGCAGAGCCGTGCACTAAAGAAATGTCCGATGTGTTGCATTTCGATATTAGATGCATAACGTACCTCTGCGTGTTCCTGTCCTGGCTGAGAAAAGGCTTGTCAACTGCACAAAGGGAGGAGAGAAGAAGGAGGTCGTGCCGTGATGCAGCGTCATACACCGATGCGTCACGTACGTCACAAGTCACGCAAGCCTCTCAGATTCAACCTGGATACAATCCATACAACCGGATACAATATTCAATCAAACAGCAAGAGATGTCTGGAATGCCGTTTCATTTAGTATTAAATAAATGAATCAAGAAGAAAATACATGAATAAATAAATAAATATGCCTTTGAAATAC